>NC_134707.1:10274344-10479344 GCF_043290135.1 Rhipicephalus microplus
CCACTGAGACCAGCACTCACGGGAGTGCATTGTGGAAGTGCAAAGCTATTGGATTAGAAGTGAGGGATGTGCATTGAC
The DNA here is from genome assembly GCF_043290135.1 of Rhipicephalus microplus. Taxonomy (NCBI): domain Eukaryota; kingdom Metazoa; phylum Arthropoda; class Arachnida; order Ixodida; family Ixodidae; genus Rhipicephalus; species Rhipicephalus microplus. Next base: position 10,274,423 of record NC_134707.1, read on the forward strand.
TAATGCGTAAGCTTGCAACCTCTGAATCTTGGCAACCCACGTTACGAAGAATGTGTGCAGAGAAGCGAATTTGTCAAACAGGGATCATTGCTTGAGCCAATGCTCTGGCATGTGGGACTTATCATGGTAACAGCGGCTGGTGATAAGATGAAGAAGAGCATTATTGTCCAAACACTGGCACTGGCGACATTTATTTTTGGATGAGCTTTCATCACCTCAAGCCTCCATACCCCGCTAAACTTCGAGTTCATGTGTTATACTAAGGGGCTTACAAAATTACTCCTTTGTTTTCTGTATCTTTTTTTTTTTTCAGCTCGTCAATTTATGTCGCACGCATCCAAGCTTCGTAGGTGGCTGCAGGGAAGGCAGTAAGTATGATAGGAGATTATTTTCGCATGCTGTGCTTCGTCACGAATCGGTGCACTCAGTGTCTATAGCAGTGTTGCATGCATAAGAATGCCGCAAAGAGCGAATGTGTGGTAGTTCGGTGCATTTGCTCTGTGCGAAACATGGTGCTGTGATGTACGCAACACCGTTGCTAACACTGCCGTCCTGCACGTGACCCGTTCATTCAGTTGTAAGTGTAACATCTGTTCGGAAACGTTTGTATTTACTGTCACGTTAACATTACAAATATTGTGCTGAGTATCAATCGGTTTGCCTCAGACCAAGTTTTGCTAAGCTACCAATAAAATTGCTATTGGACTGTAATTTTGAGCATTAATCTAGATGGGAATGAGATATGTGCTTTCTTGATTGGTAGGTTTCTCTATACTAAAGCCACCTCTAAGTGCAGAACAAACACTGGAAAGTTTCGAGGAGTATAATTCTGCTTGCACTTGGCTTAATGCTCTACGTTTGGTGTCCCTGTGGTCTTTGCCATATTGCCATTTTCATTTTTGTGTAATTGAGGGGTACCTAGTTCAGGTTTTCTTCTTGTGTTTAGCTGATTCTGTTTAATTTTTTTGATTCAGAGTAAATAAGAAGTGTATTTGTGCAAATTTCTTGATTACTCCTGGTAGATTGGAAAAGTGGTGGTTAACAGATTGACAACAAACTCTCATTACCACTATAAGTTTGGATGGCAGGACTTGACCTCTAATTTCAGTATAGTGGCAGTCAGTGATAGCTAGTAGTTTGATAACAGTGGTTCATGTGGCATGTAGCATGACAGCTAACTCTTTTATAACAGGAGTTTACAATTAACAGTTTGATAGCAGAAAACTGTAACAGCTAAAAAATTTGGCAACAAGAGATTGCGATCGGTGACAGTTTGGTGATAACACAGGTGTGCATAACGGTTGAAGGCCTTATACTGGCTTAATGACCTATAAAATTTTAAGTCGACAACAGCTAATGGTTTGAGAGATATCTGTTATCTGTGGGAATGTTTTAATTGCACGTAACTCATGGTTTAGCCTTCACATTTTGTTTAGACCATTACCTACAGTTGTTGCTTAGTTTTCTATCAATTAGTGAACTCTAATAAGGGTTAATGCAATAGTTTCAGAGCGAACTGAATAGTGTTAAAGAAACACTAAAGTGATACCTTAAAATAGTTTAAACTGTTGAATTATTCTTTCAGGACTCTGTTGTAATTATTTTGCCACCGTAGGATGATTATTGGAAAAATGAAAATTGAATTTTTTTGTTTAAATTTCATACCCACCACGTGAACATCTGGGTGATGTCATAAATTTCAAAGTCTTTTTGGATGTTTTCATTTAATCGGTTTTGTTAAGTTTACTGAAGCTTGATATCTTATGACTTTGGGTCCCCTAGAGCACACTGAAAATCGTTTTCAGTTACTAACAATTGCGTGGGCTCTAGCAGATGCTATAAAAATTTATGCAGCCATAGCAAGCTGGTGCGAGAACTTTAAGACGACGTCGTCACCTTTAACTTCTCTTGCACGTTTTCTAGCTGACCAAACATCTCCTCGTAATAAGTGTGTTGCTTGCGGTATTCTTAAATCCTAATTTACTAATAAAAGAAAAACAGTTTTGTCTTTAGCGAGTGTTAAATGTAGAAAGTTGGTGTTAGAGTTTTTTTTTTTCTCTTCTACAATGCTTCTAAATTTTTGCGAGAACTGCTGACTATTCAGCCTTTTATTGCTGTTGTATGCATTGCTTGACATGCACTGAGCCGACTGGTTTTTCAGGGACGCATCAGGTCACAGTGTGCATCACATCTAAGAGGCTTTTTGAGGCGACAGAGGTACCCATTCCTTTTTTTTTTTGGCATTTCTTAAGAGCTATCTTTATATTTTAGCACTGAATTTTGATAATGAGGAAGAAATGAAAGTTGCAATTTAATTTCGATTGTGTATTGACAGGCTTTAAACAAACAGTAGCCATGTTAAAAGTTCTCCATATTTTATTATTAAGAATGGTGAGGCAGCCTTGCGCATTTTGCTTTATTGTTGTTGGGCAAGCTTTTAAGGGTATTCCTTGCAAGAAAAAGAAAGTTGAAATCGTAGACCTACGGCTTTAATAGTGAGTGACGTCTGCTGATTTTGTTTCCTTTTATTTTTATCACTGACATTTATTACATATGGTTTGATTCTTCTGGGCCAATTCGTAATGTTTTAAGCTGCCTTTGCAACTTAGTGGACATGGCATTGTGAATATACTAGGCTGTGGGTTCAATTCCTGACCATTGTAGCTGCATTTTCCATGAGAGGCAAAATTCAAAATTGGTAGTGTGTGTATGTACTTAAGCATTGGTTTACGAAACCCACGTTTTTAAAATCACAATTTATGATTAAATTTGTCTACAGAATTCTGCATGTAAACGTGTATGGCCATGGGTTCAATGTGCAGCTGCTTTATCACAATGCTTGCAAACTGCAACAATTATCCATGCGTCATGTTTTCTGTGCATGTCAATGAATACCGGGCACCTGGAATAAAATTCATTCTTTTATACTTCAGCATCCATAATACTTCAGGGAGTGGTTTACAGATGTTAAAATTTAGTTTATTTTAATTCATTTCATGCGGGCCTCGTTATAACAGTTGCATCTTACACAAAAGTAATTCCGTTATGTCCAGAAATTCGTTATGAAGGTTTATTCCTAGTACTATATTCATTGCAAGACTATTTTTTTCACTTCGTTATAACCGATATTTCGTTATATCTGGGTTCTTTATATTGAGGTTTGAGTTGTCTTAACAGGGGGCTCACGTGTCAGTGCAAAAGAGCATGCCCAGGCACCACTTCTTTTGTGCTGCTATAAGATTTATTTGGAGTGATTGAAATCCACCTAATGTGTCCTGATGTTTGCACTGTATTTCTCATTCCCATGACCTGTTGTGTCAAGCTATGTTTGTGAGACTGTCTCGTTCGTAATGTGACCCCATGTGCACTTGCCCCAGCTTATTTCAGCCTTTGCGTTCATGGTTGATATGTTTAAACTTTTAACAGCCACTGTAACACACATAGCTTACTGTGCAGCAGTGCAACAACAACAACCAACTTCACGCAACTAAGTGAAACATGAGAAAAATGAGTTCAGTTTCGTAACAATCTGCCTTGGTACGTGATTGACATTGCCGTGACGATGCCAGTGTATGTACTTCACACTTGGACACACTACTCAACACTGTGAGCACTGCTGAACAGTGTGAGGCTCCATGCACTGTTACGCTCACAAACTTAAACTTAAGGTCACACCTGTGTGCAGGCACTTAAACGAGAGAGTGAAAGACCACCTCAAGGAAAATTGAGTTCTGCATGATAGCTACAGCTAACTGCGCGATTGGCAGGTCGCTGTCATTGGCTGAAGTTTGCTCGGGGTCGTGCATCTTGGCGTCGTTTTAACTCGCGCGGTGCTCCGACTTGTTTACATTGCAGAAGAAACTGCCGGCTCGCGATTCGAAGGCGCAAGTACGGCCAGATCACGCTGGGCCTCTACCTCGTGCTGATTCACGTCATACTCCTCGCGTACGTCGTGTGAAATCACCATCGTTGGACACAGGGTCAACAGTCACACAACTGAAAAACACCGGTCCCAACAAAAATCGCACAAGCCTAATGAGGATCGCACAACGACCTGTTGTGTTCGTACAGCACAGTACTCGTTAACCTTCTACACAAATGATCTACACGGAAAACACTGCAAGCTCATCGCCACTTGGCATGCAGGTTGACTAACGATAAACTCGACGTTGGAACTTCTTCCGGAGCATTTGGTGACAATGAAGACAGACTGACAAGTACTTTACATTTTTTTTTTACCCACTTAGCGCCAAATGTGTGCCTTCATTTTCGTGAAGTGACAATTCGGGAGTGTCGCCTCGCATGTCGCGCTTGCAAATTGGAAGTGGTGCTATGGCATACGTCTAGTTGGCAAAGAAAGTACAACTGCCACGTTGTGTAATAATGCGATGTCTGACTGCGTCACCTGGTCCCTCATCGTGGGCAGAACTGAAAACGTGAGGTCTGAAAACATGAAGTCTTGTTGCATTGTGTGAAAGCTGTGTATGTTTGTATGAATGTTGTACTAATAGATGCACTGTTTTGTGCTAACGTCGTTTACAGACAGACATGCATTTTCCCCCTGTGATGTCACCCTCATTCGTCTCTTTTAAGCTTTTTCTTTTATATGCAGACTTCTCAAAAAGGCTGCCAACGTTCTCAATTTTTTCTGATGAAGTACTACATAAGCCTCTGAACTAGGAGTTCATGGCAGTGGTGTTGCTTTAACTGTGGCAACAAAAGAAATAGTGCGGCTATGAGCTTTTATATTGCAGCTGTGGTTTGTATGCATTGCAGCAGAATCTTGCTTAGTGGAGGCATGGGACCAGCTAGACAGATGTACATTTTAGGGCAAGGCAAATAAACAATTGTGTACAGTATCAAATGAAGAAAATGGCTTTGATGTGTTGAATTATAGGTGTCACCTGCAAACTGTTTGCCAATTGCAGTCCCTACGTAGCTGCAACTGTAATACTTAAACATTTACTATAGTCATGGTGTCAGTAAACTAGAACGAAGTATGAATTAAGACATACCACAGACAACAAATCGACAGAATTCTATTCACATTCAATTCCTTTTCTTGCTTTACTATCAGCGAATGATCACAGGGCTAGCTCTGTAATCACAGGTTTGGTAGCACTGGCTGGTAGGAGCTACTAGTAATTATTTAGTTATAACCAGTCAATTAAGCAAATTAAAGAATGCGCCAGAGCTCGTTAAGGTAAAAGACTTTAGGTCTCTGAAGTTTCTGAAATATGTTTGACATTGCATATTAGCGGTCAAAGAACCAAAGGATTACTTTTACACCTGTGCCGATAAATGTTTCCAGCCTATTGCATACCTCTGAAACAAGGCGTGGCTTTCATAATGTGTTCTTTGTCGTGCATGTGCACATAAACTGGAGTTACAAGCAACATTGTGACCTGATACCATGATAATGTGCATTAGCATATGCACCTATGTTAATATTGATAGACATGGACATCACATCACTATTCAAGCCTCTTAAAGTCATCGCCAGTTGCTTTTGACAGTGTTCTACAGTCCAAATGTAGCAAGGGCTTGAAATATGACAACCCTTTTTGTAAAGCGATACTGAAGTTCACCAGAAATACCTGCGGTTTACTGCAGCATAACAGATTTGTTGAAACCGTTTTGTGTCTACTGTGGTCGTACAGACATGTCACAGGACTTGAAAAGGCACGAAAAATGCAATGCAGCACAGGAAATGGTATGACAGGCTGCTTTGTATTCTGTGTCATTGTTTCTTTCTTGCCTTTTCATGTCATGAGGGAGAACTCGTCGAACTATTCGTTCTGCTGAAGCAAACAAGGTCGAATATAAATAATAAAAAGATATTTGCTTTACTTGAACTTAGCATTCATAAAAATATATACGACGTCATGCAACTTATACAGTACAAAAGAAATAACGTAACAAACAAAATAAATGCAATGCAAAAGGCAGTATTACTCAAAAACTGCATTTATAAAATTGTAAGTCGGGGAAATTCCACTGGGTGAATGCTAAGTAAAGGATGTGTACTACTAGATGTGCATACTGAAAATCATGGCAACAGGACAGAATCGTTGCTCAGGACACCTTCCATATTTCTTTTGGCAGACTTAACGAGTAGGTGGTTGCAGAATATGTTAAATAACACATGTACTTTAAAAATTCATTTTATTTGCGAAGCTATGATTAGAATAACTTGAGCAGATTGCCAGGGCTCATCAACTTACTTCTGCAGAGGCACTTCATACGCGTTAGTATCAACATGGCTTCGCAGTAAAGTTCAGAACCAAAACACAAGTTTTTTGCTATGAGTATCTTAGCATTATATAAGAGCACGAATTCACTGCACTGATAGTCTTCGCATTTGGGGCCTTATATAAATGGTTATCGCTTTGCACGAGAGAAAATGCAGACACGGAAAGTAGAATATCACGCAGTCTGAGCAGATCGATGACGGGTTGCTATGATGACACACTACATCGTAGGAGACAATAAACAGCAACAGTTTTCACTTCCTGAATAGCGAACTGCTCTTCATCTTTTTGCTGACGGTCATCAGCTGCTCAGTGGAGACACCTCGCTTCTCGCTTCTTGTCCGTGGCACAGCGTCTTCCGCTACAACTTGTTTTTCTTCAGCCGGCTTTGGCCGCTCGCTTGCGGTCTTTCGACTACCAGTCACCGACGACGTTAAGGTCTTTGGGAGGTTCAGTCTAGAGTTTTCGATGCCATACTTAGCTTGCAGGTAAGCCAAGACCGCTTTGATGTGATTGAACTCGACGTGTTCAGGACAGAGGTCCTTGATCGGAGTTAGTCTGCCGATGTCGCCGCTCAGATTCATCACAGCGTTAGTGACAGCTTCCAAGATGTCAGTTGTCACTCCGAGACTCTCCAGGTCAACCGGTAGTCCGACCTGTTCACAGACGCAATGGGGGCAGAGAAAATTTATCAGATACTTCCTACTAGGAAACTGTCATGCATTCGTTCGCGATTATTTATTCAAGTTGTGCAAACGATCACACGCTACAAAATGTTTCGCACGATCACAATTACACATCTGACAAGAAGAAAGACAGCCATGTTCTGCGATTGGCAGCACATGAACCACATTACATTGTTACTAATCACTTTTTGAATCAGTGTTTTTGAGCGCTCTAAAAATTGGCGGCGCGCTTGGTTATTATAGAGTGCCCAATCTACCTTCGGCTGGTTCTTTCGGAGTGCCAACCTCCAACTCGGAGTGTTCCTGACGACTTTGACTTGAAACTATGAGTGTTGGTGCCATCTGGTTGGGAGAACGGGTAACGCGACACTAGTTGCCGCAGTTGCCGACCTGTGACAGTGCAAGCGCACAGGACGGATGGGTATGGGAAGAGCATCAGACATGTAATACAATGTGCAAGTGCGTCGGGTTGTGTTTGTGGCATTTTTAACATTTGTGTGACGAGTGTGCATTTACCGAGCAGTTACTGCATGCACCATGCCAAGGCGGAGGCACAAACTTTGAAGCGCTGCGCTGCATCCAGACTAGTCCGAACTGGCCACGGAACTGGGTGGCATCCTTTGTTGATGTAACACACTAATGTTTTCCCAGTGACTTTTTAGGCTGGTGGCACTACAGATGCACTGCTCCGAGATAGCTGAAGCGTTGGTTACCTAGCCATGCCCATACATAACTGTATTACAAGACCAACTGCTGCAAAATTTTACTTCGTCGATATTTAGGATGAACGCTGCATAATACCGACATCAATAATGTGAAATGTAATAGTATGGGAAGTTGGGCAAGCTGGTTTGAGGACATTGTTGGAACCATTTCAACGTGCACACAATAGACGAGAAAACACAAGGCGAGAAGACGAAAGGGCCCATTTTTCTTCTCGCCTTTTGTTTTCTCGTCTATTGTGTGCACGCCGAAATGTTTCCAAAAATGTCAATCGCTTGTACTAACAGCCTTTAAATAGCACCTTATGAGATGATTTCGACACCTATGAATGGGCATAACATTCCAAAAAAGAAATAACAATAATTGTAATAATAATAGTAATAGCCTCAAAGACACTAAACACATTATGTAATGCATTGCCTGAACTGCAAGGTCAACCTCGATCAGTGCACTGGTTCTTTATGTTCCGTATCATATCCGCCTGGTAGCAAAGAAAAAGCAGAATACTATATGGTGTATAAGGAGAATCCTAAAAGAAATATACTTTCTTAGTGTGCAGTACATTTCAAAAAAGTCACATAGGGCAGAGCTAAAAAAAATGTTCTGCGCACGAAGAAAGTGTATTTCATTTAGAATACAATACCAACCAGCCCAAGCAGCTACGTTTTTGCATTATAGCAAGAAGATCTGCCCTTTTATCACAGCCAGAAAAGGGGTGTGTTTAGTGCCACCATTGATGCATCACATTGAAAATGTACTGCACCCAATTATTTCTTCACCAGATTCTCATTGTAATAGAAATTGCGATTTGATCTAACATGGCAAAATAGAGAGTTTTTGCAACAACGCTGCTGTGAAACCAGATATTTACAGGAAATCTGCTATCGAAGGAATCTAGTGAAAACAAACCATTCAGTGCTCATTGGATAGCTGGCACTTGAAGTACAGCTAATCTAGCCTTCAAGATGGGCTAGTGGAAATTGCCCAGGAACTTCTATAGTGTTGGTTTTCTACTGGACTACAATGTGCATGCCATATTTTTTTTACTTTAAGGTGCAATTTAGATAAAAATTACCAAGATCACAACATGTTATAAAATTCGCAATGCTCAGTAAGTGGAGATTCATGGTGCCTTCACAAGTCGCTGGGAATTGTTCAGGGTATATCATTTTAAGGGGACATTAAAATAAAACAACAAATTAGTTCAGACTGATATGCTTTGAAAACTCACAGTTTTAATTTCATTACTGCAAGTTAATTGACATATTCTGGAAATCAATTTGAAAAGTCTACATTTTTCACAGTATATCACCAACGGTGGTGTCACGGATTTGAGAGTTAGTTTATATTTCAGCCACATTTGCTCAAAAATTTTCTGACGCCTGGTACATTGAGTCTGTGGCTCCCTTAGAAGACAATGTGATTCGTTTTTACAAATGAGGAGCTACATAGGTCCTCTTCGCAGATGCAGTCAGAATTTATGAAATCATGAATATTAATGCATGAACTTCAAGATGGCATCACCACCAGCATTTTATTTTATTTTTTGCATGTCTTCTTGCTTACTTGCATGTCTTCTTGCTTACCAAGTGTCTTTTTGCAGCAAGTGTGATATTTCTAGTACTGTGAAAGAGTACCGTATTTACTCGATTGTAATGCAACCACAATGTAGCGTGCGAGCTGACTTTTAATTCTTTCCAGGAAGAAAGAAATTAACTTCGGTATTCCATTGTAATAGAGAGAGCCGACAGCTGACATCTGGAAAAAAAAACTCGTATTATGAGCAACTACAATAGTTTACTAACATGAGAAAAAAAAAGTCCCTTTAAACAAATGGCAAGCTGCAGCATAAACAGCAGTTTTACAAGAGAGTGTCACCTTGATGGCTTCGGTGAGGTGTCCGATAACTGTCGAAACGGCAAGGCCGCGGCTAGTCGCTATGCCCGTGACGTTCTGGCTCTTTCGATACAGAAGGTAAGTCACTCGCTGCGTGTCGTTCAGCTCCTGCATCAAGTAGTTCAAAGAATCATTTTGGCACGAAGAGGCATCCGTCGACACCTCGTCCTGGTCATCCGATGGCTGAAGACCGCGGTCCTTGCAGAACTGGGAAACCACCTCGACCACCCGTCCACCGAACTTGTTCAGTTTGGCCTCGGACACACCTTCGACCTTCCCTAGTCGTTCCAGAGATGTCGGACAAGCCTGGGCGATTGTCAGAAGAATGCGGTTATTGAAAACCATGTACGGAGCATAGCCACACTCTGACGCCATTCGGTTGCGAAGCTCCACCAACTGGGCATAGAGCTCGGAGCGGAGCTTTTCATCTTCTGATGGCTCCTCGTTTCTGGTCAGTGCCAGGAACGAATCTTCGTCTTCCATCTTAGCTTTCTGCCGGCTTTCTATGATGTCTGCGAAGCCGGTCGCTGGCACCGGCAGCCTAGGAGCCACAGTCTTCGGCAACACTTGAGGCTTCGCTACAGGCCGAGGAGCTTCCATGTCGGCCAGTTCAGTCGTCGGTTCAAGCAGAAGCTCCTCACTGCCACGAGTCCACTCCTTCGCCTTTTCTGTCAGGACAATGGAGGAAATAAATCGTGTAGCTGCACCTTTTGGCATGCCAGAGTTGTGGATTGCCTTTTCCTGCAGATATCCTTCAGACTGTAGAAGCCTTGCGAAAGCTTTCCAGAATGCTTCCGTCTTGTGCTTCCCAGTACCGAAATAGATGCTCTTTTTCAAATAATCTGGCACCTTCTGTGAGCAAGATCCCCGTAAAACGGCTATGGGTACAGTTATCCCGTACCTCTGCTTTGTCCCCATAACAACATCAAACAGAAGACGGGCTTCCTTAGTATAGTTAGTCTTGCCGTCTTTGTTCGTCTGGACCTGCTTAGCATCTTTAGTCTTGTCCTGGTTAAGTCGGCGCGTACAGTTGTCGCAGCAATGTGGCACGCCACCAACCATGTCTGCCTCAGCGCCGGCAAAGTGGGCCAGCAACAACTTACGGCGGCAGCGAGTGCTGCTTAGGTAATGCTGCATTTTGTTTAGCATGTCTGTCTTGTGTTGGAGGAACAAAGGATTCGAAATGTCCTTCAGGAAGTATTTGTTTGAGACGAGGTCTCCATTACTGAAAAAGACTATGCACTTGCTGGGCAAACCATCACGGCCGGCCCGGCCGATCTCCTGGTAGTAAGACTCAATATCTCTCGGGGCGCCATAGTGGATGATCTTTCGCACATCGGGCTTGTCGATGCCCATGCCAAATGCGACCGTTGCCACGACGACCTGAACTTTGTCTTCCAGGAACATTGTGTGGGATTTTTTTCTTTCTTCCAGTGACAAGCCGGCATGGTACAGGGCGCACTTGACGCCCAAGTTGTGCAGTATTTTGATGACTTCTTCGGTAGTCCCCCGCGTGGAACAGTAGACGATCGTCGGGCTGTCGTCTTTTGGAATGACCTCTTTCAAGTCGTCCATCATGACGCCTTTTCTTCTCACATCCAAATACAGGTTGGGCCTGTCAAAGCTTGTACACGTCAGGACGACATCTTTGAGTGAAAGGGCGCGTACAATGTCATCTCTAACGTTCGGGGTCGCAGTGGCCGTGAGCGCCAGGAATGGAACATGCGGGAAGCTTTGCCTCAGTGCGCCCAGTTTCCGGTACGAATGCCGGAAGTCATGACCCCACTGCGACACGCAGTGGGCTTCATCAATGGCGAATAGAGTGATGCCAACACGTTTATCCAGCATTTTCGGCAGGCTGAGGTTTGACTCCGCGAACTCTGGGGTGATGTAAAGGACCCTGTACTGACCCGCCAACAGCTCATTCACGGCTTCACTCTGCCGGCTTTGCGCCGAGCCCAAGAAGCACGCCGGAATGTTGGCAGCGGCCAGACCCCGGACTTGGTCTTCCATCAGAGAGATTAGGGGAGACACCACGACAGCCGTTCCACCCGTGTACACGGGTGGGTACTGGTAGCACAGACTCTTTCCGTAGCCGGTCGCCATGACAACGCAGTTGTCCCTCTTTTCCTCTAAGATGGAGCGCACTATCTTCCACTGCATCGGCCTAAACGCGCTGTGGCCGAACTTGATCCTCAATACCCGTAGGTGGTCCTCCGACGGTGGCGGCTCGTTCCTGAGCGACTCTTCGGTGGTGACTTGAAACGTGGGACCCGCCGGCGCGCCGTTCTCGCAAAAGCTGTCGAATTCGTCGTCAGTTTCAATGTCGTAGTTATCATGGCGGTCTTCATCGACGCCTTCATTGTGAACCGAGCCCGATGGATCGGTGGCATCGAGCTTGCTGACACTTTCGGCTATGTCGCACATCGCGACGACGCTCTTATCGAAGTCATCGTCGCTACCCCAACCGTCACTGTCCCCAACGCCGTCGCACGAAGGCGCAGATCCCTTCGTCGTCGCCAGTTCGTCCCGGAGTTTACCGAGCATTTCGGCGACTAGCTTGAGCTGGGATTCGGTCCGACAGTCGGAGTTCGCTTGTTCGTCGCAAACGAGGCATTCGATGTCGTCCAGGAGTACTCGGACTTTAGACAGCTCGGCGCAAATGCCTGAAGACATTTCAGCCCTCGTAGCACAACTTTACATGACTACGTTAAATTGACTAAAGCAAACTTCGCGCGGGTCTACATCGCAACGATCGCAGCAACCTGCCATGCAACCCGCGCATTTCAGCCACAGTTTCAGCCATTTGAGCTAACGGGTCACCGTACATGCAATAGCAGCGTGTACTCTCGAAAAGGAAACCTACGAATATAGTATAGACAACCGAAATAAGTTGTTCGAAAACTATATAAAAGACTAGCCTTAATTTTAAGACATGCGCTATATACCTCAAATTTCAGTAATTATCGAGCGCTTAAGGGCACGCAAATGCTGTTAACTTATGCTGTTTTTTTGTTTTAGTGTGGTTGTTAATATGATCACACAAGTGACAGGCATGACACAAACATGGCGTCTCCATGCTGGCGGCCATTTTTAAACTACTCGAACCATTGGATCGCTTGCACTATTCAAGGACAATTGCGCCGCTTGGTTCGTCCGCACGTTTTAATTTTCGCACAAAAACCAAACAGCAGAGCGAGTATGTTTGCGCAAACCAGACAAGTTCACAAGCACGGCAAGCTGAAAATAAAAAAAAAAAAACTCACGAGCGCGAACTCGACAAATGACACTGCAGAGGGTTTTCTTACGCGCCGTTTCAGAATAACCCGGCGAAACTAGCTAAAGCTTGGTTAGCGCCGATTACGAAAGCGCTTCGCCCCCCCGGTAACAGTGCAAATACGATGCGCAAAGAGAAAAGCTAAACTGGAATTGGCCGTCATTTTGTTTACAGAGGGCGCACCGGCGGGCGCTTACTTTAGATGTTGTTTTCACTTTCGGAGCGACAGTTTCTCTCCTTCGGCATCGGTCGCGTCCCTGTTTTCTTGTGCGAGGCGAGCGGAGGTCTTTTTTTTCCACTGACAAAAAGGTACGGCCGCGCTTTGTTAAGGCCCGTGATAACCTGGGAAAATATTTCGTACGCTTCCTTAGGCTGCTTCATCCGTGAAGCGAGCGTATGATGCTGCGCGTGCGGTCAGCCGCCGAATGCAGTGACTTGCGCGCCCCTGTGCCTTCTTTTTTTATCTTTATCGGCGACATCGCCGAAGCTAGAGAGTTGTATCCGCTGAGCGGGCGGAAATGTGACCAATATCTCTCCTTCCGCCTTTCCAATCTTGATAATGGTCGAGCGCGGTGGGTTGTTCGAAATCGGAAATAGGTCGGTCCCGTGTAGAGAGGACCGCCGCTTGTTGGGGCAGCTAGCCGAGGTGGCGAGTTTGTATTGTTGATTCGCGGTGTGCCAACAAAAATAGCCAACAAACAAACCCTCGTCAACGATACTCGATTGCAAGGTACGATAGTCCATCCCGTGAGGTCTCAGTGCGCCGAAACAAAAACATCGTTCCAAAAAAAGAAAGAAACAGTGCAGTGCGGAATGGACGCCTTTTCGGTTTCCGTATCGTGCTAGCGCCGGACGGCCGCTCGAATAGCTCCGCTGTTCTTTTCGTACAGTTTAAAACGGCCTTGTGTTTTCATTCGCTCTAATGCGTTCACCGAGACATCTGTAAGTGTCGAAGCGTGCGTCTTTAACCGGCGATGCGAAGGATCGCGCGTGTCTCTGAGCTGTAGTTGCTGTTTCGGGAACTGCTTTTTGTGAAACTCGTGCCCCCCTGTTTTGCGTCGGCAGACGGGAAGAATGAATGGTGATGCTTCAAAGCCTGCTTCGGACGCTTTCGTGAAGAAATCCCTGGTGTGCTTCATTCAGCAGGAGACGAACGAAGATGCCGCAGAGTAAGCGAAACTGTGGACTCCTGTCCGTTTAGTGTGGCATGCGCTCGTGTGAGCAAATTTGTTATTGCGGCGTGCTACTCTGAACTACACTAAACTCTAGTAAACGGCGGCTCGTTGGTTGACGACATATCCGCATTTTTTTTCTTTTAGCATGCCGCCTTATGAAAATTCAGTTGCGTGGAAATAGGAATTGTGTGCCAAATAATCAGAATAATGTTGTGCACTGCTTGGTTCGTTTTCAAAAGTGTACCCGCTTCATTGAACTCAGTTAATTGCTGCATGATGAGCCTTTGTAAGGCAGGTCGTACATGTGAGGTATGTTAAATTTGATTATATACACCATCAAGGCAAACAGTACAAGAGTACCATGAAGAGATTGCGGTAAAGTAAGCCATCCCCTTGAGAAATAGCATGTTGAGCTTTACCATACAAGCATTGGCAACAGATAACGTTTTTATAAAAATATAAGCATAATTCGTTGCCAATGCTTGTATGGCGAAGCAAAATATGCTATTTGACCGAATAAAGCCCGGTAGCATTGTACATGTGGTTTGCAGTTCCTGTGTCTAGGATTTTCTGTGCAGTAGCGCTGTTTTTCTCAAGACAAAATTTCGTGCTGGTTTTGTACAAAAAGGCTTTAATGCATATTCAAGTCACTACAACATTCGCTACGTTGAAAAAGCAGAGTACTACCCTGTATTTAAAAAAAAAATGGCAGCTATTCCTGTGGGAGCGTTTTCTAGTAAAGAAATCTTATTGCTCTCTAGTGATGTCATCGTATTGCATTAGAAAGCAATAGACATGACACTCATCATATCATTCGTATAGCCATTGTTGATGTATACGATCATGAAATAAGCCTTGTGAATTAGGTCGTCTGGCACAATATACGTCATAAATGATGACCTTAGGTTAAAGGCACTTTAGTGTAAATTTTGGCAGGGACGCTAGAGGTGACTCTTTTGGGCATAGGTGATTCACCGGGGTTCATTATTGTTTCATCATTTTAATTTCTGTTGAAAAACTGTGGCAAAAATTTTATCGTCTCTGAAAGCAAATGTAAGCTTCAATGGAAAAATTTAAGAGGTAGAAGAAAAAAATTCTAGACTTAAGATTTTACTATAGTATATATTCTTTTAGAAGAGGCATTAACAGAGTCAGGTGTATTAAACCACCGTTGTGTATATGTCACTGTAGAAGTGGTCAAAGCTTAAAACTTCAGAAAGTTTCTTTTAGAGGTGATACCTTGCGATATTCTCTTGTTCCTCTCTCTCTCTCTCCTTTTTTGTTGTACTGCAAGGGACTGAAATGCTCTGCTGTCTGATATTGCATCTTTAGAGCCCAATGATGAATTTTACCACACTTGTGTCTAAGAACAGAATAGAAATTTTGTAGAGGTTTCTATACTCCCTTTTTTTTTGTAACGCCTGGAAAGACAATGTACATAATAAATACATAAATTAAATTCAACTATCATGGATATTGTTGATGCCATTGCTGATTCTAGCTCGTATTCACATAATGAGTCGAATTGTAGCCTATATACTGCACAGCCCCTGCAGATGTTGCAACAACTATGCAGTGGAAAACGTTGGTACCATCACCTAATAAATTTAAAACTTGCACATAATATTCTCAATAGCTTTTATGCTTTCGTTTTTGATGTTCAGCATGTTTCTGTGTCCGGCTACTTGCTGGGCACAAGTTTATATTATGTGGTCGCCACTTCTGTTGCAGCTATTAGAACCCACAAAAATATATATTTTTTTGTCTGAGAGAACATTAGCCCTTATACAAGAAGCGGAAAGAGTGGCAAAAGATCTGTGTGGGGCTTGTATGTTCTGCTATGAACAAGACTATGCATTCTGTGTAGCATCAGCAGAAATTTTTCTAGTGTTTTATGGCAAAGTTTTAGCTGTCATGCATGTTGCTGCTGACAGACACATGTGTCTTGTATATTTAATTGGGACGGAAAAATGTTGTATGGAAGAATGTGAAGTGGATAATTTCAAAAGTGTCTTATAATATATTTGATAATTTAGTTGCAAACAAACACAAAAATTAAAGTGTTTTATGAATCCTTTCTCAAATATGTATAAGTAATCATTGTCTACTGGTCATTTCTAACCGAAAATGTGTCTTGTGAAATTTTTCTCAAAGATAAGTAATCATTATTTACTGGTCATTTCTAATCGAAAAAACAATTATCTTCTTACATGAAACAGTCAGAGGTTCTCTTAAAGAACTGTTGAATGTAATTGAATGAGATGTATTTAACGAAACTGAATATCACCTTTTGAAGAAAACAAGTTTTAATTTGGAGCGTTGCCTGATTTAGGATTCAACGCATGGGAATGACACTAAGCTCGTAATATATCGGTGATTGAAAAATTCCACTGCAACGCAGCTGGAAACAATAATTTATTTATTTTCACACTCGCAGCATGATCGACGAAATTCTGCTGGCCTACGTCGTGGGGATTCTGGAGTCGGACATAGCCGAGGAAGGATTTGACGTGTTGGAGTTCAAGGAAATGCTTTCCGCTTACATTCCAAGCTTCGACTCGATATCAGAGTGAGCACTTTTCTCTCCGTGGGTGGTCCGCAATACATTGGCAGCTGTTATCAATCATTTCGTCAAGAACATCACAAAATTTTATCAACGTTTAAATTTGACACTGTTCATCAACTCGCCCAAATGCACTTCCTTCAGTTATTTGTACATGCATAAGGAGTGCATGCGAAGAATGCTTTTGATCTCTTTAGATTGTTTCATGTAATAAGAAAAGTTAGGGCATGAGGTTTTCCACTCCTCGGTTTTTGTGAAACTGTAGGTCTGGTTAGACTGATGAACTATTCACTAAAAATCTTTTGTGTCATTAACGCTGAAATGTTAGGTTCATTATCAGTAGATATAAAAGTCATGTCAGCGTTCTAGTCTAGTGCTTATTAATTCAGTGCCTTTGTGCATCAGTGTTATGTCATGGATGTCAAAGGATATTTTCGTGTTTCAACCACTTTGGCTTAGCAGAAATTCTCAAAAATTCACAATGTTCAGCCTTTGACTCCTTTGGACCCAGTGTGATCTATTTTTAGTGGTAAGCAATCATGTAGGCCCCAGCAAACACCAACAATATCTATGATCAGATAATTCATTATCATGCCCCCTCGAACTAGCATGCTAGGTATGTCGCCAGACAATCCTTTCCAGTGCTCGTGAAATAAATCTCACACACTCTCTCTCTCGAAGTGTAAGAGCGTGTCGGTCATTACATTATTGGCTTTTGCGTGATCACTTTCTTTACTTGTGCAGCACAAAGATTTCCTCTTGGGTAGGGCTGCTCTCCGGAAAAGTCGGAAAACACACTGAAAGTAAGACCCTTTACTAGTAATCAGAGGTTGATGAATCTAAGTACGGTCTTTTTTTGTTTTTAAAGCTGGTTAGTGCAACTTCCTCACACCTCGTTTCAGCGAAAAGAACGGCAGAAAGCCTGCTGACCTCACCAGTCATCTCGCCAGAAAGCAAAACGTCCAACAAGTCAACACCCCGCTCCCGAAACACGAGTCAGTCGGAAGAGGACATTGGCAAGCCAAACCGCATTGCCGTCTGTGTATGTCTTATTCAACCTCATTCTTACAGTGTGACTGTTTTATCTACTCAGACACAACACAAGAAAAAAAAATGTCAGCTCCGCCTACAGCCCTCGCTGTTTCTCCCACAGAGAGAACCTGCATAACTGTTCCATCCAATAGCTCTTGTTAAATTATCATGATGTCGAGCACCTTTCAAGCATTTCAGACAGTTGACTTTACCCAACGTACAAGTGTTTGTGTTGCTTGTTTTAGGCTGTAAACTCGAACGTCCTGGTCAATCTTGTCGGTGATTCTGACACCACACCTCAGCCGAACGCAATGTGTTAGGCAGTTAGGACAGACCTTTATCTCTTGCCCCCGCATTCAGAAATCCTTCTTCACTTTACTTACCTTCGTCTTGAATGAAGCACAAATGCATTCCAAACGCAGTCTTCAGGTGGTGCCAAGGCAGCACAGACGCGCTTCAAACGTGCTGCCTTGAGGCGGTGGCAAGTCGAGTTCAAGTCAAGGAGCATTTTCTGAATACGGGGTTAATATGTTTGGTGTTTACACTAGCTTAAAAAAAAGTACTGCATAGAGTTTAAGTGCAACCCCGCTCGCACGGCTGTCTTAGGTAGCTGATGGGCTGGTGCACTTTGGCTCTGTGGGTGGAGCTTACGTTTTTTTTTCGTTGTAACTGCATATGGTGGTTCTGAAACAAACACCCCTTTGTTGACATCTTCTGAAGCACAATTGACAATGCCATTTTATTTAGCATTCCCTCGCACAAAATTTCACTATTAAGTACTACGATGTATAGTGTTTGTACACAACGATTCAGTAGCATTTGAAGAAAATCGGAAATAAAGCAAAAAGTAGTGCAAAATGCATCAGGAGTGGAAATAAAAGCCGCTCGAACAGCAGCTTCATGGAATTTCTGACCGAGATGTTTTGTTGCATTGTCAGCAAATGGTGAAATATGATGCCTAAATGTGTGAAAAATATAAACGTATATAAAGTGCTAGCTTTTATCTTTACCGATGTTAGCCCTTTTGCAGTGATTACCTCAGTGAATGCCTACAATATGCAATGATGAGTGTTAATATACCTTTAGCATTAGTCCAGGTGCTTTATGATTCTCATCGCCATATCAGTCGCTTCTAGCATCATCATAACATATCTCTACTATTGCAGCTTAATCCTATTGTGCTCATATTTTATTCTTATTGCAGTATGTTATCTTAATGCTTTTTGTATAGTATTTAAAGTTTGTTACGATGCTACATTAAGATTTTTTTCTTATTAATAACGAAATGTAAGCAACTTATATTACTATTATTTATGCATGCCTCCTTATAGACCCATTAAATGCAGCTGTGCTCCTAAACCTGTTTGCATAGTATAGTCTACTCGACTGAACCGATAACTAGCCGCACAAGCAAACGGTCCAGATAATTTTCGAACCATGTATTTCGCACTTGTCAATAAAACCCGACTGAAAGTAATTTTGTATGCTAAGAAATTGTGGCTAGTAAATAACACGGTTGTGTGAATTCACTGCACCTTGAAGCAGAAGGATGCTCAACGCGAAACATTTTTGTTTGTTTGCTTCTTATTGATTAAAACCTCGCCCAAGCAACGCCGGCAGTTTTTTCTTTAATCTCGCGTTGCCTTGCAGGACGAATCGGAACTGTGCGACGGAACTACCTTTCGCACGCTCTGCGAGATGTTTCCGGCGGCTTGCGCTCTGGAAGTCCGACGCTGTCTTATGGTCGCCGGGGGCGACACAGAGGCTGCCGCGCAGCTGCTGCTTCAACGAGATGCAGCAGTAGAGACGTTGCTGTCTGGACCCGCACACAGCTCGGCGAATCCACGCAGAGATACTTCGGCGCTACCACTCGGCGACAAGGAGCTCAGAGAACAGATCCTGACGAGGTGCATTGCAACTTGGTCATTGAACTCTGGTCATGTTGGTTTCATTTACGTTGATAGATGTATATATCAGTTTTGGGCAGAAAGCATACAGTACACACACTCAAATCTCCATAAAACGAACACGAATATAACGAAGTATCAGCTATAATGAAGCTAATGAAATATAGTCTTGCACTAGAGACATTGTTAGAAATAGCCTTTATAATGAATTTCCGGATATAACGAACCCATTTTCTTGTAAAATGCAACTTTGTTATAATCAGGTTTGAGTGTACATCATTAAAACTGCATAACATCTTGTAAAACACAAGTTCTAGCTGATGAAGTGCAGACCTTAGGAAAACGTTGTAAGAAGCAAAGGAGATAAAGTTGTCTGCTTCAAAGTTGTGCTTCAATAAGGAAAAACACATTTAAAGTAACATTATCAACATTATAAGTGCAGAAATTACTGTAGCATTACAGTATTTTTTTTATTTGCTGAATTTTATAATTGTTATGCAGATCAGTTGCTCCACTGGGGTGCATTTAGTACCGTATTTACTCGCATCATTTTCAAACCCCTAATATTTCGTCAGCTTTACGAAAAAAAATATTAAAAGAATACTCGCATATTTTGCCCTCCCTGACCCAGCCGAGCCAGCTCGCCGGTGCACGCACGAAGTGGCCCTTTTGGATTCTTAGGTCGGGCGCGCAGTCAAACGGGCTGCGAGTGCGAAGACTTCCTCCGAACTAGGGTCCCTAGAATACCGTGCGCGAACACTCAGGCCTGTTGGGGGGGTCTCCAAAACTGCTCGTGCATTCGTCCCCCTTTATCTCTTCATCTCTACCGCCGTGTGAATGCGCCCTCGCGTCACGGCATGGACGACTTTCGGCACTGCAGGCGGGTGAGGACCTCTTGGGCCTGTCGCACCAACTGTTCCCCTCGTTCTCTGCGTCCGCGCTAAAGCACCTGCTTGGTCGTCGATTTCGAAAGTTGAGGTTTCGCCATTCGTCCCTCGCATTTTTGCTGTTCTCTTTCGATGGGGTACAGTAATTATATATACGGCGAAATTTAAGTTCGCTGTTGTGAAGTTTGCCAAAGAAAACGGGAATCATGCCATCGCCAAGCACTTCGGAGTCAAGTTTTCCAACGTGTGACGATCGGCGCGATGAGTATGGAAGAAGGAGTGTGCCTGCTTGCTGATACAGGTTTCCGGTCGTTGAAAAAAGACTTTTCAATTATGTGCGAACGCTTAAGTCCTGCGGTATCACTGTGTGGTGAAACCTAGTTTCTCCCAGCATTGTCGAGAAGAGCTAAAAAAACAAAAACGGGTAATTCGAACGCGCTGAACAGTACCAAGGGAAATGTGCATGCGAGGGCGGTGGCAGCGGCCGCGACGATGATTCTCAATTGGACCTTTGTGTCAGCGATTCAGACTGGACTGTGCATGACCAAATCCGACACGTTAAAGTACTTGCTAATTCTGTTAAGGAAATAAGTACACTTTGTTCGCGCTCCAATTTATCTTATTTTCTTTATTGTATATATAGTACTTGGTGCGTTAGGACTATTGCACATTATTTCGTATGCGTTCGTGAAATCTCTGCGTAATTTGCAGAGATTTTCGAAGCCCCACAATAACGAAAAAAATTGTGCAGGTTGTACGGTAGATAAAAACTCCTGAGCTGAAACTCCTTATTGACATGTGGAGCTGTTTAGTACGCCCCTTTTTTTTTAGTGCTTATGCAATAATGTCAGATGTTTTCATTCCAGTTTTGTTCTTTTGTGTTTTATTTTTATAGATATGGCTACATCGATCAAGACGAAGATGAAAAGGAACATAGGCCTGTTGCGCCAAAGACTGTAAGTGATGCCTTGTAATTTTTTGTGCCAATCAAGAATATTTTGTTAATGGTCATTTCGCTGAATGGTTTAACTCAAGAGAAATATAAAGCAAAACAAGTAACCTAGAAACCAATAGTCGGTTTTACTTTTGAAAGCCGTTGGGCCACTTTCATGAAAAATGCCAGATTTAAAAGGCTAGGAAACAGGCAGGCTCTGACTTTATTTTCTTTTTATCTCGTAAACAAGCTTGCCGATTCCCGCAGAAAGCCATGGGGATTGCGTTTGATGAATGTCACAGCTCTGCACACCGGACAAACGCTTCACTTTGAAAAACATTCCCATGTCCCTCTTCATCGCCTATCCAGACCTCCTCAAGCACGAAGTAACTTTATCATTACGTCGCTTCACAGATGAGAAATGGATGGTGGGCAACTTTATGAAGCACTGGCTGTGTTGATTGCTTCTCTGCTCTATGAAATGGCACCTTGGCTCTACTGTGATGCGCTTTTGGCTTCAAATTTGCCGCACTTTTTCGCCATGCTGTTTCACCACTCTGACATGAGGGACACTTGGAGAAACCCTTGCTTGGTCTCTGACTGTGTGCCATCGGCATTGTTGCTCCTGTCATGTTATCCTCCTAAAGTGGGCATAGTCACGACTGTACTACAAGCAGCGCATATGCATGAGGCCACAATTTTTTATATTATTTTTTATAGTGATCAGTTGACACGAGAGCTAACTTAAATTCTGACCTGTTTTGCTGTGTATGTAGCATGTTATGCTTAAAATTTGTTAGCGCTTGAGGTTACGAATATGTATCTGTTCATTCCTTTTTTCGCTTGTTGCTCTTCTCTTAATTGAATTCCATGTTTCTATATCGCTTTTTACCATGATGTAGCTTTTTTTTTTAATTTGTATGTACTGAATGTAACTGTCGCTGTGCTGCCGTGAGCCCTTGTAATGGGGGCGGCGGGCTCGTCAAGCTATCGGAAGACAGCTTTTATGTGCCGCTCTTTTGTCTGTTTATGAAATAGACAAAGAGCTTATTGATTTGTTGATTTGGAAGCCAGATGTCACTGCACAAGAGTACAATGTGAGAAGCTTGGTTTAATGTTTAGGTGGCCATTCGTTGTACTGATTGTTAGATGGCAATATAACGATAATTATTGGGGTTTAACATCCCAAAACCACCATATGATTATGAGAGACTGCGTAGTGGAGGGCTTCAGAAATTCCGACCACCTGGGGTTCTTTAATGTGCACCTAAATCTAAGCACACGAGCCTCAAGCATTTTCGACGCCATCGAAAATGCAGCCGCCGCATGTGCCTCTGCACTGTTCAATTTATGATACAGACAGAGTGATTATGATGCACAGTACAATGCACCCGAGAATTTCGCGTACCAGATGCATGGTGCTTTATCGCTGGTCGCAGGAACCAAAGAAGCTCATCCGCTATCGGGACAACAAGATCGTCAGCGTCAAGGGTGAGAAGTATTCGGAAGTCAAGCGGGAGGAGAGCGACGACATGAAGCGGACCTACGTGACTCTAAAGCCAGCACGGCAATATAGGTTCCATTAGGGTTACACATTTCTCATTCGCTTGACACTCGCCGCAGGCTGCTTAGTAGTACGATGACCATGTGACCAATCGGTGCTGCCTCTGCCGTTGTTGCTGGCCCCATCATCAATGATGCTAGGGTACTTGCTCCAGGTCCACACATGCACACTGGCTGTTTAAGTGCACAGGAAATCTGTCTGGTGAGAAACATACGGACCTGGAGGAGTCGTCTGCTTCTGCACAGACAAACCTAGTGGCAATGCATCTGCTAAGGCTGAAGCACACGACCTGCACCTTTCTGCTAAGATAGAGCAGACAGCACGAATGGTCAGACTGTCTGTGCAGAAATTTTCTCTCCCTGAACATATGGTATAAGGAGGACTACTGTCTTTTCTGTCTGGGCAGTAATGGATAGATTATCTTCTACAGAGCAGACACCATCTGCTCTATATAGGCAGAAGTCCATGCCATCTGTGCAGACGCATTGTAATCTGCTCCATTTGTGTCAAGCCAGACAGGTCGTCTGCTAAAACAAAAACTGTCCCTCTCTGTACAAATAGAGCGGGTGGCAGTGCATCTGGCACAGACTTTTCCTTCCACAAAACAGAAAGCAAATTTCTATCCATTTCTGCTCGAACGGTGCAAACGTGAGTGTGCCTGCTGAATTGGAAACGGACAACTTTTCTGGACTGTCTGTTTCTGACCAGTGCTGCTGCTGTTTTGACTTAATGCCTTCTGCATAGCTGGGGAGCCTTTACTTTGCATGATGTTGTGTCATGCTGGACTGGTTTTGAGGACGTGGAGTCATTTTGTACAAAGCCTGCGCCACTCAAAATGAATAACGAGGTGCAGTTGTTGCCACCTTGTGCTGGCAAAACGAATCGCTAACCCCATTCTTTTTCCTGAACCAGGTCCAGAACTGCAGATAAATCAGTGGGAGCACACAATACACAACATACTTCGTAGAGAAGTAGCATGAGAGAAGTAGCACAGGCTTTATGCAGCGAGTACCAGAACAAGAGCGGTTCTGATCAAGGCTTTACCGATTGCAGTCACGAGAAAGTTCTGTAACTATTGAAATTGAGTTCGACTCCAGGATTACAGCCACAGTTGCGCAGTTATACAACCAGATTTACAATGCTGCCAGTGAAGAAAAGAGTTTGCTTAATCATTACCTGTGAATCAGTCTGATACATACCAGTGTCACACGGTGCACAGCTGATCACGATTAAACTAAATCGGGATCAGATTTCACTGCAGTAATTACCCCCTTTCTGAAGCCTGTGCAGGCAGTCACAACCAAAAACTTCTATCAAGATCAGGCTTGATCGCGGTACCGTGGCCAGGTAAAACCAGTGTAAGCCTTTCCAAAAATTAAAAATGTTTTAATTACTTCACATTTAGGTAAACGGAGATTGAACTTATGTGAAATCTTGAACTTGCTTGTGGTGGAAGTCCTCAAATTCTGTGCTGCGCTGGCAATGCGTTTGTTATTTGTTATCAACTCTCTGACCACAAAGAAACAAGTGAACAATCAGTTATTCATCTTCAACACCGTGTAAATATTATGCGAACAAAAAAAAAAAAATAGTGTGCTTGCGTGTTGTGAAGATATCCCCGCTCACCAAAAACAAGCTCATGTTCCCACCTTAACTCGCACCCCAAACTTTTCCCACCTGCACTGTGGTCCCAGTATTTTCTCAATCAGTGTCAGTGTCAATCAGTCTTTCTTGTTTCTACGTTGGAAACTGTGTTATATGGTGAAGCACCTGTGTGAACAAAGCAGCACAGAGGATGCCAGTGTTTTGTCATTATACACTCAAACCTCATTATAACAAAGTTCCATCTTACAAGCAAATGAGTTCGTTGTATCCCAAAATTAGTTATTGAGCTTATTTATAATGATATTCTAAGACTATTTTTCATTTACTTTGTTATAACCGGTATTTCATTATATCCGTGTTCGTTATATTGAGGTTCGAGTGTATATTCATAATGCTATGATAAATATCTTGATCTATGTCGATAATTACAAGCTACCTGGAAATGTGCGACGAGCCGAACTATAATATTAGCCTATTACCAAGCAGTTGCAGTTAGCTGGCTTCGCACAGGTGCTGAGAATTCTGAGCAGTTTTGCATAAACTTTTTTTTTTTACTTACCAGCCTAGACAAGGTGCTTTGGACTTCAACATTATTTTTTTTTCTTTGTGGATTGTTTCATGAAGTTTCTGCATTTATGGCTGCATACAAAACTTCTTCAAATAGGGTACTGGTACAGATTGCCTGTTTTGTAAAAGCATAGAGAAAAATGTGGCATTGAAAAGCTTTTTACAGAGGCAAAGTCATTCCACATGGAGGCCTACATAGAAACCTCCTTTGTCTAAAGGCTAACATGTGGCTCACAGTGAACCGAAAATGGGCTTGCAAGCTAATAGTCTTTTATGAATGATTTCAGCACAGGGCAGACAGTTGGCCTTTTTAAGGTGAAGATTTGAAAAAGGGAGTGAGTAAGAGAAGTGACTTCATGGCGGTCGCTGAGACCGTGACAAATGCGTAAGTTACTCACAGTTGTGACATTATTCGTCTGTTTCTTGAAGGGCCAGTAAACAGGCTCTGACTTTATTTTACACCCCCCAAACAAGCTCGCTAACTCGTACCGCATACTGCGGCGATCGCATTTGTCAGATATTACAGCACTTCCCGCCGCATAGACCCTCACTTCTACCATTTCGAAAAACAGTCACGCTCCTGTTTCCCTCGCCTGGCTAGTCTCCCTCGTATGCACAGTCTGACGAAAGCTTGCCCTTGGGCAAAGTTGCATACCACTGAGCTCATCGATTCGTTTTTTGCCCTATTAAACCGCGCCTCGGCCCTGCAGCGATGCAGTTTCAGCCACACAGTCTGCATATTCATTTTCCTGCTGCCCTCTGCCGTTTTGTAGAGTCCGAGACTCCGGAAGAAGCGGTATAGCCAGAACGAAAGTCTCCAAGGCAAAGAAAGAGGCGTCTCATTACTTTACTGTCAGGGAAAAAGCGCTCCTCATTTTCTGCCCGCGCTGCTGTGATATGTGCTGAGGGGGGGAGGGGAGGAGTCTGTCTCGCTCAGTTGTTGGTCACTCACCAATGACATATCACGGACGTAGTGTGGGCGGAGTCACGATGATGAACTACTCCTTCCCCTCTCTATGGTGGAGAAGGGTGGTGAACGGCCGTGCGAAAATTTGAAATTGGCTGAAACAGTGGTTTTAACCCCTGTAACTTTCTTATTACTATTCGCAATATTCATGCGACAGCATGTTCACAAAGAGAAAGTGCCCATATTTCTCTTCATTAAAATTTTTGTACCTCGAAGTTATTCACTGGCCTTTTAAAAGAAAGCTTTCTTTTTTGACCAGAGCACACTCGTAATCTTCTCCCTTTCAGGTTTGTTTCTCGCATCAAGAGCTGGGTGATGTAAGACAAATCTTCGCTACTTCATTTTTTTTTTCTTTTCCAATACTAAATAATTCAGTGATTGTGGATATTTACTGAACTGGCACGTTGCACTTCACAAAATGTTAATCTTGGCACTGCATGTGCAGTGCACTAAGCAGCGTGCTTTGCTCACAATTCAGTGTTCATTTTTGTGTATAGCTCTGTTCGTTTTCACAGTTGGGACAGTGCTCACGAAATGAAACGCGTCGATTCGGGGCCACGTAGTGCACATACCCTTGTTTTTGCTGCCTTACGTTCATGCCACATTGATGCGACATTGGCTCATACACTTACGTCGCAGCCAACGTCGCCTTTCGTGGCCATACTTGTAGCTACATGACGTGGTCGTCTGGCATAATCGCACAGACCAGTTGCTGTTCTTGAACTTTTGATGTCACGTTTTATCCCGTGAGCACTGTGGACTGATGATACTCTTTATCATCGACATCTGACTTGCCTGAACTTAACAGAAATCCTCTTCTTTTTGTAACAGCATTTTTCATTAGTTCAAGCTTGAAAGCTGCAGATCTCAGTGTTCCTGCTGTCCGAATTCCGCAGACGTACCTACTTTGTTTGATCTGCCTACAAGTGTCATTAGCTGTATAGTAATTAATTTGTATATTACCTTCATTTTGCATCTCATCACTTTCTCTGTGTCCATATATGTTGCAATATCTTTTTTTTTAAGTCTATGGAGTCTTGCTTCTCGAGTGATTGACTGAAAAGAGGCAGCTAGCGTTACGTTTGGCAAGAGGTGGCAATGCAATACGAGACTGTGTGTGTCAGCCAACTCAAATTTGCTCGACAGAGCGTTTATTTTTTTAACGCGTAGAATGACCAGGTAAACGTGGCAGCCGCATTGTAATAAAGCAATACGATGTTACCTCGTTGCATTCCAATCGAATTGTGATGATCTGAGCTCGGTGTGCTGTCAGGTCTTTTGCTGTTTTGTAGGAGTGTGCTGTTGCTGCGTGCCTCGGCGCCCAAGGTTGCGAGTTGTGCCAGGAATGCAATGAGACGCGCTGCCGTTGATGATGAAATATTAGGCACTCACGTTATTGAGCCAGATATAGTGGAACGTTAGTATTAGAAATGATGGGCCCAGAGATAACTGATGTTACTGTGCAGTGTACAAAGAAATCAGCAATGCCAGACGTGCTCCTTGCTGCGTAACCTGTTGCTTAGTTCTGCAAGGCTTCCGTTGAAACACGCAAGTCAGTGTTGGTCATTTACCGAGAAACATGCCAAGTCTAGCGAGTTTCATGTCCTCTTAATCTCGAATTCTTTATTTTAGGAGTTTCAGCACATTTCTATGTATGTCACCCCGATTTTATGCCATTAGGGAGTATTTGTCGTCAACTTTGTTGGCTACCTTTAGAAATAAGGGAGAGCATGCTATTGAGTCATGAGAGTTCGCCGAATCTCGTCTAGAAAGGTAATATTCTCTAGATTGTGAATAGCTTTAGCAAATAGAGCTTGTCTTCGTCTTCCTTTTTACATTCCTATTGTCAACTTGTCATCATGGAAGACAATTTTGAACTGTAGCATCTGTTTTAGTAATGTACATCCAGGATGAACAAAAAAAATTTTCAGAAGATATAAAATTTTGAGCAAATTGTCAACACAGCAACTTTTTGCTACAACTTGGCAACTTGGCTCAGAGAAAAATGTTACCAACACTGACACAAGCTGAATGTATCTGCTTATACAAAAGCTAGGCATATGTAGTCTGCCACAAAGTTTGCAGGACACAGGGATTGCAGTGTACTAGATTATTTCTGGCATATCCTGGGCGCACAGCATCACATTCAACGTTCCAGTCTGAAGTAGTTTCATGGAGCAAAATGCAGTGCTTTCTGTTGTGCTTTTACAGAACACAAAGTTGCATTTGTTGTGGGAGTCGTGTGTAAACGTTTGTGGTTGCCTGAACACTTGCAGGAGTTTCGATGAATGCGCTGATGTTCAAGACGACAAAGTTGTACGTGCTGTTTGCCTGAACTTGACAAGGTGCATTTTGCATTTTGATGGCACTGCTTCATAGCTTCCGGTCTTTTTAGTAGATTGCTGTATAGCTTGTTAGTTATGCGCACTTTTTTTATGCAAGTCCTTTGAAACATTAACATGAACAAAATGTAGTCATTGCTTTGTGTTACCCTCTTTTCTTGAGTCATTTAAGATGAAGCTTCACGTCGGGACGTTATGTAAATATAATGGCAATTCAAAAATTGTGTTGCATGGCACCCGCTGTGAAAAATTTCATTGACTATGTCGCATTAGAAGTTGTGAAGACAGTATTCTGGTGTCTGAAATAAACAGATTTTATGTTAAGGATGTCAATTCTGTTATAAAAATTAGTCATGTTGTTCAATAAAGCGTCTGATGGCACCGGCGTAAGGCTTCTTCTTAAATCAAGGGATGGTGTACAAGGCATTGCTCACGGTGTACAGGTGATTGTGTTGCTGTGTAAACTTCTTGGTGTTGGTTCATTTTCGTTTGTTCCCTTCTCCCTTTTTTCTCTCCAAAGAGTTGTACATAGTTGTGCTTGTGATGTGCGTAAAATAAACGTGTCTGTATTTATGGAACTGGTATGTTTGTGTCTGTGTTTGCCACAGTAGATACACGATAAAGGAACAGTTCAGCATGTGTTTGATAAATCAGCCTCTGAAAACTTTACAGAAAACTGCACAGTAATTGTTAATTTAAGTAGAAAATTTAGGTCACAGTTCCAACTTTGAAGTAGTTTTGTGTGTGTATGTGTGTGTGTGCGTGTGTGTTAGAGTTTTTCTGGCAGGGGGGAATTTTTTGTTTTGCTCAAGATATACCAAACCTCAATATTATGATTTATTGGATATTACAGTGCAATGTTTGAACAATTAGAGTCCATAGAAAAAAGCTGTCCTGTCAGATGTGGGTTTGTTTTAACTAGGTCTGACTTTACGCTGTAGTCAATGTTTATGGGTTAAACTGGTGTCAATATGATGAAAAAATATATGACATTGTGGTGAGTTGGTGTGGGAATCTCAACCTGGCATTGTTGCCGTTTGATGTTCTATGTTTTTTCATGCCAACCAATCCTCTTGTGGTAATTGACACTCATGGTAATTGCGTGCAGGTGATTTGCTACTGAAGCTCAACTTAACTTGGCTCTTTTAATTCTGCGAAGCAACTTTTAGCACCCACTACATAGACCGTTGCATGTTGTAGGACAGCCAAAAATGGAGAGTGTGCATTGGGAACATTAATGCAAGCTGTTTGAGGAGGGGGGGGTCATCTTAATAGAATTGAGTTATTTGTATCGCCACCGAATAGATGTGTTACTTCAGGAGTTATGTAAATATACTTCAGGCATCGACGACTTTTCATCTGGCATACACAAGACCGATGCTCCCAAGTCAATCGCATGTAAAAGACGATGTTAATGTCCGCTGACTACTGAAACGTTTTCTTTTTGCTTAAAGCAAAATAATGTTTAAAACAATAATGGCTGAAGAAAGTATTGAAAGTATGCACTCATACCTTTATTTTTCTTCACATTTTTGACGTCCTTATTTTTATTTAACAATATTTTAGCTAATATGTGAAACACCCCCTAGCACTCGGGATATGTTGGAAAACACAAACATATCGGGCACTTATACACTGCAAAGAGCCTAATTGTGCAAAGAACTTTATTGAGCACTTATCAAAAATAATTTATTCACTGGGTCTTCACATCTTGCACGACATGGGCTGCAAGTGAGATAAGACAAAGGTTTACATTACAAAGGAGTCATTTTACATGACATCGCATCTTACCTCGGAACAGTACGGGCATTCTCCAAAGAACATGTTAAAGTTCTGCCTGACTGAGGGCAGGGAGCGCATCCACTGAAAAACGAAATTCGCACTGTCCGAACAAGTGATGAGACACAACCCAAATTCACGCAAACCATGCACAATGGCCAAATCGGACCGAACGCCCTGATATGAGGGAACAATCCTGATACATGTATGACGGAAACCTGAACGGCAGCCTTAATAAATGGGAGTTGCATTTGGCCACTGCATGATACTGGTTACCATCATAGGTAAACATTGGTCACCAGTACAGCTCGTAGTGATCACTAGGTGATGTCGACCGCTAGTATAAGGAAATGATCATCATCACTGGTACAGTTTTAGTGACCACTAAGAAAAACGCAGACCACCAGCTACACTTGCCGTCCAACTTGATTATGCTTTTATACGACTGCTGGCATGTTCTACTTTACGTTGCTACAAATTTTCAATTTTAGCTAGGAATATTAGGTTTTCTTTTATGGCTACTTAAGAACTTCTTGTGAAACCCCAGTTTATTTCCTGTAGAATGCTTAGCATTAGCAAGCTGTTCATAGGCTACGTTGACCAACTTGTGTTTCAGCATAAAAGCACTCTCGCTGCTGTGTCAAACTTTGTTTATGCACTCTAATTTTGCATGTTCCTATCACCAATTCATGCGCCCTTTGCACAGCAAGAAACAAGTCTTACTTCAACAAGGCATGACTGGTGAAATGGCTTGCTGCAACGAGAGCTTTGGCAGAGCTTGTCCGGAATGTG
Source organism: Rhipicephalus microplus (assembly GCF_043290135.1). Lineage (NCBI taxonomy): Eukaryota > Metazoa > Arthropoda > Arachnida > Ixodida > Ixodidae > Rhipicephalus > Rhipicephalus microplus. The sequence goes on from NC_134707.1 coordinate 10,305,370, forward strand.
ACCGTCCAGGAGGTAGGAGTAGCAGATGCCGCAGGCACAGTCGACATCCTGGAAAGCAGAGCCTAGTGGCATTTATGTGTCTCACACTGGTAGCATCCTTCACCTTAGTAAATTTGCGATACTATTCAAGTCGGCGATGGCAGCATTTTGAGCCAATCAGAGGAGCCCTAGCAGCCCTTTGACCAATTAGAGCTGCCAACGTGGCAGATCTGACACAGTGGCAGATTCTGCCGATGTCGACCGGATGCCTTGGTGTCGCTGTCTTACAGATAGCTCATGCAGTTGCAATCTGACAATCGATGCATGACAGTGTAAGCATGTGTAATCATTAAAGCGAACATTGCCAGCCTGTGAAATGACACAGTGGTTGTTTTGCAAACACTGGTATAGGTGGGAAAACTACAGCACAGCTTATAGCAAATGCAGTGTTGATATGAAGTCGTATAATACAGTCATATTGTTACATGTCGCTATACTTTTCCCAGTGACCACTTTCCTGAAGCGATGCTGTTTTAGCTGTCAAGCATGCCATATTTTTTCTACCCTAAACTATGTGAACATTATCACAAATCCAGTAGCGCGAACTGCACTAGTTAAGGCAAACAGTGTCTAAAGTTTCTGAGTCTACATTTGCGAAAGGAATAACTCTCGATTGCATGGTGCATCAATGGTGGACTAGACAAATTTATGGCGTGGTATTCGCTGCCCTACGACCATGCTCGCTATCAATGTGATTTCAGAGTTGCTTGCCTTGGTACTATACTTGCCATCTAACAAGAAAATACAATTCTGAAATATTACATGCAGCTGTGTTATTGGTGTTTCACCTTCGTCAAAATGAAGCACGTTGCACACACCAAAAATTAGTAGCTGACTAAGTAAACAAAGAAAGAAGAGTTCTCGACGTTTGGAAACCTGCACAGCTTTCTTGTTCACAGTGCAGCAAATGCAGCACGACATGATACAGACGACACCTAATATAGTTGACAGGAGATGAAAAAATGACTTCCATTTATGGCCTTCATTATGTCATATTCTGCATACATAACGGCACAACAGTGCTACATTCAGCATATTGTAAACAAGGAACCTGCACAAGTTCAGCAACATCAAAAGAGGTTCCTCTTATGACTTGGTCAGTGACCATAATTTTTTTTCGTTGCGATATGGGCATATCGCTGTGCGACATGAGACTCTAGTTATTTTACCTCTGGGGGCTGGGCAGAGCTTCGAGATGGCAGTTCCATGCCTAGGAGTGATGACAAATTTGCGCTTATTGTGTTACTGCTGTCCCTGTGGCAAAGAAGAAGAAAATGCATAGAACTACCTGCTGTAACCAAAGTTTCACTGAAGCAATCGTATAGGGCAGGCAGTTCATTAAAGAAATACTGAAGAGAAACAATGATTTGGTTTAGATTTACAAACTGCACTCTGAGAACTCTGTCATAAGTTCATTATAAGCAGAGAAAATCAAGGCTGGAGTTTCACTTTTAAATTTCTCACCGAAATCACCACACATGAGGTCGAAAATTTCAAAATGTATTTTTCGCATTGTCACTACAGTGGCTCGATGAAATTTTCTGAAACTTCATGCGCTAGGTCTGTGGCACCAATAGATGACAATGTACTTCGATTTTATTGATTCGAAGCTTAGTATGACCTAGCAGACGCCCTCAAAATTTCGACGTCACGGTGTTTGGCGCTGAAATCTTGAGGTGGCGTCTCCACCTGCATTTTCTTTTCGCGCATTTTTTCACTAGCGTGATGTCGCAGTAAGAGTGGTGTTTTTGGGATCGTGAAATTGTGCTTTACTAATACGAAAAAAAATCGTTTTGCTTTTTACACACATATCAAAAACATGGATGTCAATAAAGACAGAGTACCATTTGCACTTGTTCTTTTCAACTGCTTCTTCGTGGGCACTCACAGCTGAAACGATAATGGCAAATAACACATAACTTGGTAATCATACAAAGGTTCAAACAGCTGTGGACAGTTACCAGCAAAAAGTAATCAACTCGGAGTTACATGGCACAAAAAAGCAATGCTCCCACATGTTTCGATGCATTATTCTAAGGTTGATGGTTTGGTCCCTTCTGGGAGCAAGTAATCTTTTATTTCTTCTTCTTTATATCACAATAACTACAATTAGCATCCCCTACACTTTCCTTGGCTTTATTGTCTGTTAGTTGTCATTAATGTTTCGATGAGGTAACAAGTTACAGTTATCGCTGAACAAGTGCAGTCATAATTTTTCTCTATACTGCAAGAACAATAATATGCCAGAAACACAATAAATATACTTTATTTGTTACAAATTGAAGACTCTTGCTAAGGTCAAGTAACACATAATAAATACTTAAGATTGAAGGCACTGTGAATAGCAACATGGGACGCATATTACAAAACCGACCAGTTCACTTTCATTGTTGTGTTCCATCTCTGCATTATTGCAAATGCTAACTTCAGCCCACTTACCAAGAGCAAGCCTTCTGACATAATTTTCAACTGCAATAATCTTGTATGCAAGAGCACAAATTTTATTCAAATATGATGAAGCCGATGACTGTTATGTTGATATTCCCCTTGTGGCAATATAGCTATAAAAGTATATGTTAGTAGAATGGTGTTATAAAATTGGAGCTGAATACTTCAGCAACTAAGAGAAGTGTTTTAGAAAGCGCTCAGGGTGGTTGAACAAAGATTAGCCCATGGTGAACTCTTTTGATGCTTCTGTGCTTGCAGAAGGTATACTTTAAACAAATTTGATATCAGCATGACTATAACTTCTATAACCAGTAGCTAAAAGATAAAACTATAGCATTACCTGTCCAGTGGTCTGACCAAGATTGCTTCCATTGTATGTACGGCTCAGTGGTGATGAGCATAGTCAAAGTGAAGTTTCGCTGCGTTTGGCCTTTTGAGAGTGCATGACCCTTACTCTTTGACATAGACCAAAATTCGCTCACCTCTCTGGGGACCGCAGAATTCAAGTCTTGGAAAGCCCTTCGGTGTTCTGGGTTGCAACACTACGGCTACTGAGACATTGTTACCTTGGGAGACAAAGGCAAAAATATTTCATCGAAATGTTGAAAATTACTACATTTAATGACTGTCACTTTGAATTTCATTGGTGAAAGCTATTTAAGCATGGCTTCCAAATTCAAACCAGATGTTGATCATGTTCAAATGGCTCTGTTCACTTGCTCCATGAAGTGCAGCGTGCAATGCTTCAGCATTAAAGAACAGTCCATTGTTGTATGGAACTCAGCAAAGAAGAATGCCACATTTAATAAGTTTGTAACATGTCTTAGGCCCATATTCACAAACCAACCTTATCTTTATCTCATGTTTTCTTGAAGTTTTTTTTACACTATACATGTGTTATAAGAACACAAAGAGGATACAGGTGAAGCCCTTTATAAGAGATATGAACCGGGGAGATATTTTGATATGCAGGTTACCACACAGTATGCGCTTTCTTATCAACTCCTATTTCAGTGTAGGCGTGCACTGTTATCTCATACCCATTTGTCTCTTATATCAATGTCTCATACAGGGGTTCAACTCTATTAGGGTAAATGTTTACAAGATATGTTTATGAACTCCAGCCCATAGAGTTTCCTAATATACACTAGAGGGAACTGTGGCATTAGTGTCTATGGGAACTGCAACGCACGGCGCTTCAGCGAGCATGGGTAGTACACACATTTGTCTAAACTTCGTACTTCTGGCCTGCTTTTGGCTCCATGTGCGTTCGTGTGGCTTGAAGCTGTTTCTCACGAAACAAAAATGAGCAAATGTTCAGCCGTTGCGCTTCACCGCCCTATTCTTTTAGACTTACCTTTCCAAATTGGGTCACCAAGTTCAAAAGGGCTGAATCTTTCTTGCAAAACAAAACCGAAACACAGTAATAAACGAAGCCGCAAGTATGATTTGCCGCGCGCAAGTACGAAGACTAGGCAAATGTGTGTACTACCCATCATTCCCATGGTTGCTAAACGATCGCAGTGCCAGAGTCCCCTCTAGTTAATTTTAGGAAACTCTATGCTCCAGCCGACTTTGTTGATCAAATGTACTGAAGTCACAAAACTTATAAGGAAAATGCATAATAAGAATAAAGTTGATTTATGAATGTGAGCCGTAGTTGTAAAGAAATCAGATTATGGCTGAAAATTTAGAGAAAGATGCACAATATTTAATTCCAGCATCGCAAATGCTGATCCTTAGTTATGAATGTGACGCAGCCCAGAGTATACATGGATGCAGTTCAATCTGTCATATGATATAATCTTGAACATAGGTCACTACAGAGCTTTCAGGGCTGAAGCTAAACCAAGGATAAATCATGAAATATATGTTCTGGTTTGAGCTATGTGTGCCTGAGCTGTAGGCAAGTCATGCGCGAGTCCTTTACCGAGTGCAATCCTACGATAGCAGTCACTGTGCCTCGGGCTTGCTGGGTCAAGAACCCAGCAGTTCGAGTCCAAGTCGTCCATCACAGCCCAGAACTCTTGAAGCCTTTCAACTTCCTCCTTGAACTTGTTGTAAATTGTTCGTAGAGTGCCATCCTTTAAATGACAAAGGATAACCGACATGTTATTGCATATCTGTTGACTAATGCTTGTCCACTAACATTCAGTTCTGTTAATAGACACAAATGGTGCCTGTAAGCAACAAATTTTAATAATTGTACTATACTGTATACTGCAATGCTTTGTCAACTATTGTAAAGCAGAGTACCAACAGAATCACCGTGTTACTAACATTGTTCCAGTAGAATTCCAGTTGAATAGGAAGGTCATGCTCAACCAGAGGTTCGTCCACAGGAAACTGAAATAAGAAAATAGGAACCATCATTCCATGCTTCCCAACCGTAACATATTTAACAAATCTAACGAATGGGCATTCTGTCAAGAGTTAATATGTTGCAAGTTGATGCCAACATTAGCAAATTCAGCTAGGAGAATTCATGCACATAACATTAAACTTTGTTAAAATCATCTTAATGCACCTAGAGACAGTGTCACAATGACTCCTAAGTGTCCATATCAGTGAAATTAACTTTGAAAAAAACACGCATGCGATGTGTCTAAACATAGAAAGGTAGCTTACCGCTTCAGAAAAATGAATTTTCAGCACGTGCTTTCTTTTTTTCTGATCAGTGTACTTCAAGTGAATTTCATCTCCGGACACGTTGATGTGCTCGAGGCTAAACGAAATAGATAATAAACCATCAGCTCTGTTAGATCTTTGTTGCACAGTTTTCAAAGGCACCTTAGTCTTGCTACACATCACAGCACAGAAAGCATAACGTTTGATTTGAAAGATTCGATTTAAAAGAAACTTGGAGGACTATGTCATCATTATTATGTGATTTGATATTGCATTGAAGAACATACGTGAAATGACATATTTGGATTCCGAAATGAAAGTGCTTGAGTCTTTACAACACCGTTGTTTTTGTTACTGTCATTATCATTTCTGCAGACCTGCTACACTAGACTTGAAGTTCTTCTAAATTACACTGTGCCAAATGCTTGCCTCAAAATCGAAAAGCTGCTCAGACAATGAAACACCTTCAGACCATAAGCATATGCAACTAACAAACAGAAACAGTATGTTACGCATTTCGAGGTCTGCTCAAATTCTAATGAACATTGTGGATCACGTGACTACGCCAATTTCAGTGATGCAGAAACGGACTTGCGTGCTGTGCATTGCATCACTTTGCTTGCCACTACAATTACTAATGCTCACTTTTCCCATCCACACTGTTCCACATCAGCCATTATCCTGCTGAAGATTTCAGGCGCTGGGTCAAAGGCACGGCACCTCTTCCTCGACCGCAGAACAATCTCCTAGAAAGAGACATTTGAGTGAAACATTCCAAAGTGCCCCTTCGAGCCAAACCATGATTTATTTTTGGAGCAAAAGGAACGCAGTAATGCCTCCCAGGCCAGTGATTCCAAATGAAATTGCTAATTTTGCACAATACTTAACAAACACCTGGTAGGAAGAAAGTTTTTTTGTGTGCCCAAAAACTCGTATTTACCATCCGCTTCGCATAAGCTGCTGAACTAATAGACTAGAGAGGCATTAGTTAGCCTCAAGAAAATGAGTTCACGTACAAACGAATAAATTACAGAGGCGCTCGCGCTGTTACCTTAACTTGTTGAGCAAGCTTGTTTAACCTTTCCAATGTGAAGCATTTATTATAGTTTTGTATATATAATTTGAATCTTCTCTTTTCTGTACCATTTGCCATTGAAATATGCCATTGAAATAATTTTTGGTAATATTTCAAATAATATTAAAAGTAGTATTAGATATTAAATAATCTAATCACTAATTTTAAAAGTATGAACACTGACTTCCTAAAATGATCATGCACTACTCAAGGTGTAAAAACACGTTCCTTAAATTGAGCATAATTAATGTGGACCTGAAACGGTTTATGAAGCATCTCATTCCGAAGTTCTTGCATCTACAAGGCGAGCTCACCATCAGGTTGCAAAATTCCATTAGGAAGTGGCTGGCCGACTTGCATTTCGAGAACAGCTGAAAATAACATGACTGCAATTTTAGCAACTGAACGGCAGCCGCAGAAGCGTCTCTTACGGCACCATTTGCCAAACTCAAAAGCCACGCGTGTGTTTTACGAACCTCGTCAAAGCTTTTGCCCGATGAAAGTATGAGTTGCTGGAGGTCCCAGTCGCCACTGAGGCAGTACGTATCGGGATTGTGCACGTCTCCGATGCTGAGGTGGACGAAGAAGTCTTCATCCTACGGTCAAAGCAAACGCACTGTGAGCACGGCAGGCTTTCGAAGCTGCACGGCGCGTTTCAAGTTTGATCCGAGCCGCGCATCTTTCGAATATTGCGCGCGAACGGGCTACATGCGCAGATGCCATGTTGCGAGCGTCGTCACCGGTTAGGGTTAATTTTACTGGGACAGAACTTGCCAGTATCTTGAGGAAACCTTTGTACTCGGTGCAGCTTTCGTTCATCGGGAGCAGCAAAGGAAAACGTTTGAAAATCTCGCTGTCCAGGCGATCAGATTCCACACCGTCCATCACATCTCTGGGCGCGGCCATTTTGGTACTCATGATAGCGATGGTAATAGGAAGTTTTCGAATTTTCGGGGCCCCGAAGTCCTTTGCGTATGGACGCTTTGTGTCAAGCAGGAGCGATGAGTTTTCGAATTGGGTCTGAGGCGCCTGGGACACTCCCGCTATTCTATGGCCCATATTCTAGAACGTCCCTTTATTCAACGCTCCATCTTTACTTAAAAAAGCCGGTGAAAGCGCCATCTTTAGGCAAAAAATGTCACTGCGTATCAATATCATTTGCTGCTATTCTTGAGTAGTGCAGCGTCATTTTTATCCGAGCAGCGGCGCAGTGCGCAGCTGTTTCAAGTGAAGGGTGAAAGTCGAGTCGAGGAGCGTTTGTGAATACAGGGTTATGTCACTCAAGTGTTGACCGATAACCGTCGCTTCAGTGGGCGTCGTCACGTTTGTCTGACCTAAAGCTTTTCGGGTTCCCGCTAAATTGGAGAAATAGCGTTCCTAACCTCAAAACCCACACGCGGTTTGGGTTTTGCGCATGCGCAGTGACCTTGAGGCTATTTTTTTTTTCGAAAACTTTCTAATGATACTCCATTCAGGGGCTTTACTTGCCCAGCGCTCGCAACCGTCCTCCCGCGACAACTGGCGCAGCAGTTGCAAAAGCTGCATCCTAGCAGTACGTGCCCCTCTCCCCTTCACGCCGTTCTTATTTATTCCATGACATATAAACAATGGCACTCGAATACATAAGTCTGCCTCGTTTCCACTTCAAATCAAAGTGCCCCCCGGAAGAAAATTTCTGCCTACGCCCCTGGCTATGGCTTTGGATACTTATAATGTCGCATTTCGATGGCGGCGAAATGAAGTGTCCGTGCACTTTGATTTAGTGTGCACGAGCCCCATTCGATGAATGTTGAAAAGCTACTACTGCAACATGACTCGTTACCATTTATGAGGGGAGGGGAGAGGGGTAGTTCATACTTTTTCGAAATTTTCAGTTTTGCTTGCAAACGCAGGCACGAACATGCATAAAGTACGGTTGAACACCCCTAAAAAATATTTATGGCTACGTGCCTGCTTGTAACCATGGGCTTTGTCGTGCCAGAAGTTAACATTTAGCTGCTTCAGCTCTTAATTCACTGCAAATATGTCGTTTTCGGTGATATATATATATATATATATATATATATATATATATATATATATATATATATATATATATATATATATATATATATATTCTTTTTTAATTATAGCTTACTGACACTAAATTCGGTCATCTCTGCTGTGTCGACTCACCTTTATCATCCTCATTGTTCTTAATGTGCATGCATTCTTGCTTTACCACGGATTGTATTTCACATTACGTACATATCGTACGTTGTCGCATGACGTAACTGCAAAATTCGGCAAGGTTGAGGAAGGTTCATGAAAGGAAAAAAAAAAGTCACAGACCGTTACTGTGTGTATTTATTTCTTCTTAATTATAGGCATACACTTAATAATCATTAATGTGCCTCACACCCGTACAATTAAATGACACTGCTTTCTGTTCGCTTGATTACCCTATCTATTTATTCATGTAGAGAAATTTTTGATAGATTTTTTTCTAAGAAAAGATTACTCGGCTGCTGACACTCAGGTCGCGGGATCAAATCTCGGACGCGGCCGCGGCATTTTAGATTGAGGCGAAAATGATGTAAGCGCGTGTCAGGGTGGCTACCCGTGTGCCCACATTTGTGCAAATTAAAGAACCCCGGGTGGTCGAAATTTCTGGAGCCCTCCACTACGGCGTCTCTCATAATCATATGGTGGTTGTTAAACCGGCCCCCACATATCAATCAATCAGTCAGTCAATAAAATATTCGGCATGTGACTTTTTAAGTAAACTTGACGACTTATAACGTTCTTCATTATACATAAATCTCGCACTTTTTCTGCAACCGTTTATCATTTTGGCTAGCGGCTTACAATTATAATGCCTGGTGACTCGTCAGAGCTCGTTCAGAGAAAAATAGCGATGCTAATGCTAACTCGCAAACCATGCATATCGGCGCGAACTACCGCACGTCTCAAATGTAGCCGTAGCATGCAATGTACCGGCAATTATTTGAGCTGCGCTGAGTCACATTGGTTCATGCTTCAGGGCTGGATTGCGCCGGTAACGAAAAAAAAAAAAAAACTGAGCAAACTGAAAACACGAGTCGCAGGCCAATCGTGAATGCACGTCCGTAGCACGTCTATCAGTGCGTCTATACAAAAGTTGCACTTACCCTATAATGGAATGGGCAAACGATGCGAATAGTCAGAAATGTTTTTTTTCATACTTTATATATATATATCTATATATATATATATATATATATATATATATATATATATATATATATATATATATATATATATATATATATATATATATATATATATATATATATATATATATATATATATATATATATATATATATATATATATATATATATATATATATCCTGTGAGACCGGACGTTCTAGTGTCATTCGAATTGAATGACATGTACATAAATGTGCATGATAAATGAAATAAATTAAATCCAATTATGGTATACTGCATGAGAGATGAGATGAAACCGGGCAGACTTTTGTCAAAAGTTTTCATTCAGGTATACTGCATGCATTTTTCATGTGTGTGCTTTCTTCGTTTTCAGATCTAATCTTCTAATTTGCAAGCATAACTGATAAACGTGAGGATATGCTAATGCACGTAGTTTAAATGACGCGAAGTATTGACGCTTCTGTAGTTGAATTAGTTTAATTACGATACACCGACTCTTGGAATAAGCCCTCGAAAAAGTTGTTTCGGCACCTTATACGTTGTGCTACGTCCGTGTGACATCGCGAAACACATGCCTTATGAGCAAATTCGTCGAGTTTGCACACTCGATGTAATTAAATGTACTCATGTGTGACGGCGCAGAGCTATAGCTTGCGCATGTTGTTTGGAATTCAGATAGCTGAGGTCATTTGACAAGCACACTGAGTAATTTATATACGCATTATCAGATCAAACAGACCAACAGCACCACTTGTTCTGTCTTAGTACTCGCCACAGGATATGCCTTAACCGCCGCAATAGTCAACGCCGACAGGCAATCGAAGCGTTTCCTGCAGCCTGGGCCCAGCGGCGTGCGCGCCGCCGTCTGAAACAAGCGTTGTTTGAAGGGCGGAGTGATACAAAACGAGCGAAATAGGGGTAGGGCAATAATGTAAGTGCTTTGGCGCAATATGACGCTGTTAAACATAGTGCAAAAGTAACATTCTTGTTCAGAGCAAACGTGCTCTTGGTAACTTGTTTATTTTGAACTAAAAAAAACTATAGATTGTTTTTATACGCGCCTAAGTTGAACGTTTTGCAGTATTCTTTTTTCCTTTGTCTGGCGTTTTTTGCGCAGTGGTACAAAGATGAACAAGAACAAGGAGCAAAATAAAACAACCCTCGACCGCGGCACTCAGAAGTCACGTGACACAACGACTCGAGAAATAGTTCGCTGCGGAGGGCGGGGCTCCCGCTTTCAATCGCGCGCGCTTTTTCGGACTCGTTTTTTAGTTTCGCTTGCGTGTTTGTGCGGTGCTTGCGGCACGCGTCGCACGAAGCAGTTTTCTTCTGAAGAGCCGCGCGGACTGGCTTTCACTCTCGCTGCGTCGCCGGCCGGGCCTTGCATCGTGCGTGGGTTTTATTGCGGGTATAACGGACCCCATGGATTGCCGGCGCAGCGAAGAGGATCGTGACAGCCTACGTTCTTCTCTGGCCTGAAAAAAAGCAAAGGTAAGGCTTTTCTTTTGCAGACCAGCGGAACGCGGTCTCACCTGCTACGTAAACATTGCTCGCCTTTGCTTTCTGTGCGCTCGTCCGCACTTCTTTATCGGAAAACAAAAAAACAAACAAACAGGCGCGCGCGTTGCGAATCGCATCGGAAAGCGTTCGTTTGACACAGCTGCGCGTGAAACGTTTGGTGCCCTGCGCCGAGTCGAAGGTTACAAGATTGACATCGCCGGCTCTGCCGCGAATCTCTGCCGGAGCTTCATCGTGCACCGCATTTTGTGAGTTTTATAGCGCGTCATCCGTCGCGTTATCTCTGCAGCCATCGCGGTTTTCGTGTCTATAGTTGCTCGGTTGTTGTCCACCGTGCGTTCTCTTTTTCGAGTGGCGTCGTATGATCGCCACAGCGGCGAAGGTCGCAGGTTCGTAAACTTCTTTCGCCCAATTATGATTCGCGACGCGATCGCAAGTGTATATATATGAACCGTGCAATGATATACCTTGATATTTGGCTGAGATGTCGATTTCTTCTTCTTGATATCAACTATGATATCCTTAAGTCGGTTTGTTCCCTGACACACTGTTCTCTTCCTGCGTCCTCAATTTAAGCTGAACCCTCTTTGTAAACCTCCAGGTTTCTGCTCTGTAGGTAAGTACCGGCAAGAGGCAGCTGTTATATAACTTCCTCTTGAGGGTTAGTGGCAGACTACCATTCATGATTTGAGAATGCTTGCCGAATGTGGTCCACCCGATCCTTATTATTCTAGTTATTTTACTCTCGTGGTTCGGCTCCGCGATTACCACCTGTCCTAAGTAGACATATTCCTTTACAACTTCCAGCGTCTCTCCACCTATCACAAAGTGCTGTTTTGTGCCGAGGCTGTAGCACATTACTTTAGCTTTGTGATATTCATTTTCAGACCTGCTCTCCTGCTTTCCATGTCCAGTTCAGTAATCATGAGCTGTGATTCGTCCGCTGAGTTATTCATCAAGGCAATGTCATCAGCGAATCACAGGTTACTAAGATACTCTCGATTAACTCTTAACCTTAACTCTTCCTAATCTATAGCCCTGAAAGCCTCCTCTAAACACGCGGTGAATAGCATAGTAGAGATCGTGTCTCCCTGTCTTACACCCTTCTTTATTGGAATTCTGTCGCTTTCATTATGGAGAACTATGGTGCAGGACTGATAGTTGGGCTAGTTGGTGATACTATGGTAGCTGTGGATACACTGTACATTTCTTCCATTATGTTTAGGTAGGGCTTGTTGATGCCCTGATTCCCCAGTGCCTGCATTACTGCTGATGCCTCGACTGAGTCAAACGCCTTCTCGTAATCTAAGAAGGCTGTGTATAGAGGTTGGTTGTATTCCGCGCATTTCTCTATTACCTGATTGACGGTATGAATATGGTCTATTGTGGAGTAACCTCTACGAAATTTTGCTCTATCCTTTGGTTGATTGAACTCTAACGTCGCCTTTAATTCTATTAGCTAGCACTGTTCATTTAGTTCCCTGTTAAAAATGCGTAACTGAGAATCCAACTATTTTCAACTTTATGGCATTAACTGCTGTACGGACTGGTACCGTTTACAAGCCAGCTGGTCCCACACGGGAACGAACTGGGAAGCAACTGGTTCCAGTTACAATTTCACTGGCCATCAACGGGAGCTATGGCCAGTTGAAGCGTAGCAGCAGGTTCCAGTTGGAAACCATAACCAGTTCAAATGGAAGAGAGTGGTTCCAATTTCGTTTTAACTGTAAATGCGATCATTTGTTCTGGTTGTGCGAAGCTTTCTAGTGAAAAAAAAAAAAATTGAACTGGAACTTGTACGACGTAGAATTTGGGTACTTGAGCGAGTGGGTTTTATCCAAGGGCTCTTTTGCGTGTGTGTGTTTGCTGTGTTTGTATGTGTTCTATTCGCGGAAGGCCTGGTGGATAATATTGTAATATTGCAGAAGGATGAACAATATTGTAATATTGGCCGGTATTAAAACAGAGCTAGGACGATGAGAAAATAACGCTCATGGTTTGCGAATAAATTATCTTTACTTACTGCGTCGTCATCCTCTTCGCGAAGTCCATTACAACAATGCGAGCTGTCTTACCCTGCCCGATATGGATGTTATTGTGTGTATGTTTGCAGAAAATGAGGATTAATACTATGTACTCCCCTACGGCAGAGCTGAAAGCTGCCCTAGCTGTTAAGCTGTCGAACTGTGTGTTTAGAAAAATTTGTTATATCTTAGACAGTTCGTGTCAATAACGATTCAGTATAACACCGTGACATTTGCTTACTATAAATACGTAAATGCCAAAATAAACTGCGTTTAGAACAAGTGTTCGACGATTTAAAATACGGTGTACCTTCCTATGGGAGAGCAGGAAGCTGTGTTTAAAAAAAAGCGGTTAACGATTTTGAGGGCTAAGTACTCTACTGTAGAAAATCATGCGTTTAGAAAAAGTGGTTAACGATTCAGAGGACTTGGTACTCTACTATGGGAGAGCTTGTAGCCGCCCCGTAGGAACCTAAGAATAAGTCCGTGCACCGCCCCCAGTACTGCAGCGCGCCTGTCATTCACGTGTGCAACAGAGCCACGATTGACTATTTTCGTTCGAAGCATCAGCACTCTTTTGCTGATAATGCAAATACAACGCATATCATTTAAATAAAAGTTCGTGGTTTCATGTTAAAATGTAACGTTTTGTTGAGCATAAAGTAAGATTTTTTTTAAAATGAAATTCGCCGAAATGTAAAACCTTTCGACCCAAGACTATCGAAATGAACATGTGCCTGAACGGCTAAGTGATACGCCTGAAATGTGTGCTGGGTATTGACGCCACGTAATTAAGGAATTGCGATTGGTGGTACGCATTGTATCATTGCTCGCGTTTTTTGGAGAGCCGTACATGCTGGATTTCACTGCCTCAGAGTAAATCGCTTCGTTTCTTCTGGGCGTTGTTCGCGAGGCCGCTTCGCTTGTCTTCTCATTGTTGCCGGCGCTTTCTGCCTCTGGCGCTACCGCTGCGAGGCGGTTGCAGCGGGCCGCCGCCGCCGCGCGCTCTACCCGATCCTAGAACGATTGTACTCGGAGCTGCTGTCTGTTTTGTCGGAGGAGCTCTTCTTCCTCGGGGAAGAGGAATTTCTTCGGCACTGGTCTTGCCCTTTTGTGTCGGTCTATGACGGACGAGTGAAACTTGTCTTTCGGCCGGCCTGGTATTGGTAGGCTGATCTGTCGATGTGCCGGCAGAAATGGCATGCCAACATGTAAATATGCAAAATGTACATATTTATGTTTTATTTGTCTCTTGTTTACCTTGAAGTATTTTGTGGTTGTGTTTGTGTGAACCATCGAATGTACATGTTTTTTCAACGTCATCTCATATCCATGTTCATGTAAATGACGTCTGTCTTGTTATCATCGTTAGAGTATGTCTAAGACGGAAATGTTCTGTTGAGTGTTATTGACGTTTGTGGCAATAAATTTTTTCTAAACACGACAGCCCTTGGCTTGGATGATAGCTCACGGGACGGCTTTAAGCTCTCCCATAGTAGAGTACCCTGTGCTCTAAATCGTTACCCCCTTTTTCTAACCCCCCCCCCCCCCACTTATGCTAATTCTGCCTGGGTGCGTTGGTGGCTGCTGTGGGCGGAGCTTACATTTATTCTTAGGCTGTAACCTTAGGAAGGGCATAAAGCCGTTCCTTGGGCCTCGCACTTGATGAGGTCGCATCGACAAAGCCGTGGGGGGGGGGGGGGGGGAGATTAGAAAAAGGGGGGTAACGATTCAGAGTACAGGGTACTCTACTATGGGAGAGCACTGAGCCGTCCCGACTTGAGCGCAAACGAGACCGTGCACGTTATGTGTGTTTAGAAAAAATTTATTGCCACAAACGTCAATAACACTCAACAGAACATTTCCGTCTTAGACATACTCTGACGATGATGACGTTATGGCGCGAAATGTAAGCGTTACATGATGGCGATGCTCTCACTACCGGTACCGAAAGTCACCCGTAAAACTGTCTTCGTGCTTCTGTCGCCAGTTTTCGGTTGTGAATTTGAACGACTCGGAAAAGTTTATGGTGATTTTTGAAGTACTATACTCATCCAAGTATGATCTTTTAGTTGAAAGAAACGATCTTTTATTTCTCCAATGCATTAGCCCCCCACATAAATTGTCTCAGCCCGGAATAAGACTCCGGCTGCCAGAGGTGAAAGGCGTGGTTCAACGCTGTCTCGTGGGTGGGGCCTGCGTTCTTCAATCAATAGGAGGCGCCACATGTCAATAAAACAAAGTACAGACCAAAACGAAACAATAATAAACACACCTCGCGTTATCTCTGCGTCACAAGCTTGGTATTCGAGACGGGCAACTGGATGTCTTATTCCGCAGCTGCACTTTTGAGGAAAACAGTCGCCCGTGACCTGTGACATATGTGTGCGTGACGACCTGACCTGAAAAACAATATGGCAGACTGGCTGAAAAAAATTTGCCGTAAACGGCAGAGGCAAATGTAAATCGCTCCGTCATCACTCGTGACAAGTATCGCGCGCTGTATAGTTTTTTTTGACGTATACACTACGCTCATGACACAGCGGGAGATTGTTGAATTGAATTGAAGTTTATTTGTCCTGAAATTCAGCAGAGGCTAAAGGTTTATATAGCCTGACATGGGGCCTCTGCTCCTAAGTACAGTTTGGCACGCAGGTTGCTCAATCTGTCGCATATGTTTTCAGAAATAAATACATAACACAACAAATAACACACAGAAATAAGTAAATAACGCCACTGAAACCGCGCAGTCATGCTACGCATCTTCCGGGGTACGCCATCTTCTTTTCTGGATTCTTGCGACCAATAAAGAAAAAAAGAATTCAGTGATGGATGAACGAATCGAGTAATAATAATATCTTGAGTTTCGTGTCTCGAAACCCTGATGATGAAACGAGGTGCTCTTGATTGGGCTGGTTGGTATACTGCATGGTAGACGAAGAAAGGGCTTAACAGCGCAAACGACGTGGAGTTGGATTGCGATAAACTTTTTGGTTGTTAGTTCGGCGCTCTGTTTTCGTCTCTTCTATGCCCTCCCGTCGTTTGCGCTGTTAAGCACTTTCTTCGTCTACCATGAGATGAAGCTGAGAGGCGCTTTTAGTGTTAGGCTCCGGATGTTTCGACCACCTGGGGTTCTCTAATGTGCACCGACTTCGAGCTGTTTACGCGGCCCTCAAGCTCTTGGCCTCCATCGAAATGAGACCGGGATCGCACCCGCGACCTTCTGTTCGGCAGCCGAGCTCCGTAACCACGGTGAACCACCGCGGTGAACATGAGAGAATCAAAGAAAATAATTAAAAGCAAAGCAAGTATTCAGGTGATGAAGAAAAAAAGGAATTGGAAGGAATATATAACTGCACGGTATGGAATATGTTACTATTTTTTTGCGACCAATCTAAAGAAAAACAAGCTATAAATGAAAAAAAAAACGAGTGAATGGAATAAATTGGGGAGGAGTGTGTGAAGGCAAGCCGGAGCGCGGGATCGTGTGTTTAGAGAGAAAAAGTGTTTAATGGTTTTGAGTACTTCGTTCTCAACTATGGGAGGGCAGTGAGCCGTCCCAAAATGCAATCGGGATGTTTAGAAAAAGTTGTTGAAAACCTATAGAGTACTCGGCACTTTACTATTGGAGAGCTGAAGACCGTCCCGGGGGCCAATCTGGTGCGGCGAAATCGTGCGACTCATACGAACAACTGGATATATATATATATATATATATATATATATATATATATATATATATATATATATATATATATATATATATATATATATATATATATATATATATATATATATATATATATATATATATATATATATATATATATATATATAACAAAGGCTGCTGAATGCAGATATATGTTTTGTACTGAAAAGGGGCGCAGTGGTAGAGAGATGGTCGTATAACTCAGCGAAGCTTCCATAAGGGCCTGTTCACCGATGAAGTAACAATTCTCAAGCTCCAACAGCTTCCGCCCTCATGCTGCGTAAATCGCTGATTACCACGTCGGCAACGTGCACCACCTAAAATATCAATCAATCAATCAAAGTTTGTTTTTAATCAAACAACATACAATGTGGGCATATGATAACGCATTCGGCCACACACGCCTGAAACATGCAAGGCCTTCTTGCTTGGTGGTACTAGATGACGTCATCCGGATTGAAAGGGGACGCTATAGACATCTATCCATCTGGGAAGAGTTGTAGTGGTTTCACAAGGACGTTGTAGTCAAACAACCCACTTCTGTGGGATAAGTACTGCTCAGCGGAAACCTAATACCTCACGGCAATACAAAACGCTAAGTACAAGTTTTTTTCACAATGACCTTTCTTGTATGCTAACACAAAATCCTAAGCAATTTTGGCGGGTGATTAACCCAGAACAAAAAACACACGATAACACTAGGTAATGAAAACAATGATGTTATAAGTAACGCGGAATGTGCGGACGTATTTAACACCGCCTTCGCAAGTGTATTTACTAATGACCATGCCATGCCTCCGATTGTACTAAGATCTCGGTGTATTACCAGCGAACTACCAATGCCTGACATTGTCAGCGGCGAGGCAGTGTGAAGAACCGTCCAGAGGCGCAGCAGTGGTCAGAAGCACGAGCCGAACGAGCCGAGCTTTGATACCGCTGGATGGAGACGCATCTTCACACATCGGAAGAAGCAGGCAAGAAAGGAATGTCGTTAGCGCAATCGATATACTGAGATTAAACGAAGACACTTTCATCGTTAGAACTACGGTTGGCCAGCTCTAATCGATAGGGCAGTCATGGGCCGCATTACAGAGCAAGCAATATACATTAGTTAGCCGAGACTGTTTATAGCCATCATGCAGCCAAGTCAAGGCAGCATAAGCCAGCAGTTTTCAAGCACTAGCCAGCATTTGAGTTGAGTTGAATAAACTTTATTTGCTCAACGGTTGTGCCTGCAGGGCGCACACCGATAGTGCACGAGGAAATAAGGTAGGCGAATTTGGTTGGAAGTTGTCACGGGGCACACCCAGCTGTTCCAGGAAGTGGGTGGAAGAAGTGGAGGGAGGCGCTGTCTTCGGTAGGATGGCATGTAGAAACGCTAAGAACGCTATAGTAAAAACAAAGAAGCGAGAACCACCTGCGTCGAAACACGTCACGCGCCGGAACTTAGTTCCGCGAAAAAAGGCCGGGGCATATCGATCCGAGTTTTCCTCGAAAATGACTCATGAAGAGTTCATCAGCTTTTTTTATGTCTCGTGATCTTTATCGTTTTTTTTTTCTCTCACTTGGTAGAGTTGGGAGGAGTTCGCAGGATGGGATATTTTTTTTTCTCCCTAATATGCCCGTGCAGTATCCCTCAAATGGGAGGCAAGTGTCCGCCCTCCGACGCAGAAAGTACTGGGTTTGATTCCTGGTAAAGGTGCGCAGTAATTGCGGCTGCTCAGGTGTTCTCCTGTTCATGGACTCCCCCCGGCCGCTCCTAAAGTCCCTGGATATTTTTAGGAAAGTACCGCAATCCTTTTAACCAGCCGCCGCACCGTGCACCCTCCTCTCCCCTCTCGGGCGGCCACGAGCATCGCGCGTGTTATCAGCGTGACATAACATTCTTGATATGACAGTAGCGTGAGCCGATTTATAGGGCCGGCGCCCGCACTGTGGCCGTTCGGGAGGGGATATAGATAAGGTTTTGGACACTTGGGAGAGGAGGGTCGGACACATTTGAGAGGATATGGAGCAGCAGAGTGTCGGTACTTTCTCTATATTAAGGGACTTTAGCTGGATGGATGGATGCTATGAGCGTCCCCTTTATAACGGGGTGGTGACAAGTATGCCACCAGGCTCGACAAAAAAAAAAAAAAACCTTTTTTCCCTTTTTTTTCCCCTTTATGTTGGCCTAATGCCTCTACTTCGATTAATTCTATCTTAATGGAAAAAGGTAAATTTTCAGCTTAAGTTCTCTGCCATTTACGGCACACTGTCCATATTTTATTTTTCCAATATTTATTTTTGTCCTTTCTCTCTAATTTTCTGCCACCAATACTCTAACCGTCTCTTACTTATTTCAATCGCGGGTGTGTTCAGCTTTCCATTGTTGTCCCTAAAACCCAAGGCTTCCTGTAGGCTCGTGCCCAAACGTACACCTGGGCACGAGCCTACAACTGCTCCAACTTATCGGCGCCATCTGCCGGCCGCTTTTTGTTCTATGTAAACACACTGCCGCGACAACACAGTCGCGGCACGAAAAGGTCCACGCACGGCAGAGGTCACTTTGTGACACGTTTAAGCCGCCGAAATGTGTGACGTCCTCGAGACGGCATAGGACTGCGTGCACGAGCATGACGTCGATTTCTTTGACAGAGGAAAAAAAAAATGGCCTTTTTGGAAAGATCGCGCAAAACGAGCTTAGGCGCAGAAAGCTTGCAGTGCCTCTGATCACGAAGGCAGCGCAAAATAAAAAAAAAAAAAACGTGTGAAGTGCAGAAAGCTTCCTGTGCGTTGACTGATAAGATGGTGGCTATCGCTTGATTGATTAATTGATATGTGGGGTTTAACGTCCCAAAACCACCATATGATTATGAGAGATGGTGGAGGACTCCGGAAATTTCGACCACCTGGGGTTCTTTAACGTGCACCCAAAGCTGAGCACACGGGCCTACAACATTTCCGCCTCCATCGACAATGCAGCCGTCACAGCCGGGATTTGATCCCACGACCTGTGGGTTAGCAGCCGAGTACCTTAGTCACTAGACCACCGCGGCGGGGCAGGTGGCTATCGCCTTCGAGTCATCTTAAGCGAATGCACTGACCCGCAGGTCGCTGGATTCGTCCCGGCTGTGACGGCTGCATTGTCTATGGAGGCGGAAATATTGTAGGCCCGTGTATTTCGATCTGATTCACGTATACAAGAACACCGGGTGGTCCAAATTTTCGGAGCCCTCCACAACGGCGTCTCTCATTACCACATGTCGCAGTTCTGGGATGTTCAACCCCAGATATGAGTTATTATTAGGCGAATGCATAAAAGAACCTGCGAATGTTTCTTCTTTTCCCCTTTGTTGCTGTTCACCCCCCCTCTCTGGCAAAAGTGGGCAGCCGATGCCTCTGCTCCCTGACGTGGGTTGCAGTTATAAAGCGGCTTTCCGATATATCGCCAAACCGCAGTCATAGCATTTCCGATGGAGGCGGAAATGTCGTAGGCCCGTGTGCTCAAATTTGGGTGCACGTTAAAGAACCCCAGGTGGTCGAAATTTCCGGAGCCCTCCACTACGGCGTCTCTCATAATCATATGGTGGTTTTGGGACGTTAAACCCCACATATCAATCAAAAATCGCAGTCATAGCTTAGATTGGCAGCATGCAGTGTAAATGGCATCCAAGTTTATGTGTCATATAGATGACACGTGATATAGCGGGGTTGGTGACAAACCTATAGCCTTGCTTGTGCCGTGCCAGACACGTTTCGTGCGTGCACAATCCGGTTGACAACAGCGGCAGACGAGGCGGTCTGCCGGTCACGCGATGTGGCCATCTCCGTGCATATCTATACTGCTACGTCCGCACGCCGTACATCCTTGCCGCCGTCTCGATATTGATCGCTTTTGTCCTCCGCTGATGAGAATTGATTCCGTGGAATAGAACGGCAATAGATTGTCGGTGCATATATTGAATTTCTCGGGGCTCTTGTTAATTATTTTGGTTTGTTTCCACGAAATTGTTTTTGAAAACAGTCAGTCTGCGTCTCGCTCTATATTTATTCTTCGGAGTTCGCAAATTGTTGAAGGGAAGGCGGTTTAAGGGAGGAGAGCGGGTTCCAAGCCTGGTGTGTTTGTCGGGCGGGGGGATGTTCGACCGTAATTTGTGTACGCCGTTAGTGCAGGCGCTTCTATGCGTGTGTGTAGGCCCACACAAGCCAAATTGAAGTTTTTCCCAGAAGGGGGATTGAACCCTTTAACCTGTGCCCCTCCTCGCCCTGGCTAAGCCAGGAGGCGAAGTTGGGCTACGGTTGTGTTCTCGAATTACGGAGTCCCAAATGTGTGAATTCGCGTTGTTCTGCTGTAATAGATTTCCTGATCGATTGATTCATTGATCGAGAAATCTATATTGTATTACTGAACCCGTTTCAAACTACGCTGCCACTGCGCGCGGATATGCAATTTAATTATCTCCTTTGTTATGGAAACTTGGCCGCCCAAAAAAAAAAGGGGGGGGGGTGTTTTGATTGCGCTGCAGGTTCCCATAATGAAACTAAACCAACTATAGCGCCGCTTATCGACTTTTATGTAATTATTACCTGCTCGTCTGCTCCCTGCTTCGCCGACGGGCTCTTCTAGAGAGAAAGGTAAAAAAAAGGACATGTAGACAGAAAAAGTAGACATGAAAAAGTAACAGCTAGCCTGGGCAAGCCAACCTCCTCTGACGTCACCCCTCCCGATGATTGCGTAATGCCTTCTACGTCAGGCTACATGCCCCCACAGCAGACTACCAAATCGAGCCGACCAATAGCAGCACTTGCCTATCACGCAGTGCCGGCAGTAACTCGTTACGAGTAACGCCGTTAGCGGTAATGCGTTAGTTTTTTGTTGCAGTAACGAGTGACGTATTTAGTTATAATTTTTTTCGGTCACGCGTGCTACACTGCTGTCATGTGAACAGGGCCTATTTCTTCGTCGCTAATTCTTTTTTCATTAATAAGCTTTAAAAAATCGGCCCCGAATCTGCATGTTACACTGCAAATATCGTCGAAAGACGATAGCCTTGCCCCTGAAGAGAGTGAACAAAACGTTTATTTGATGTTCTGCGCAAGAAAATCGGTGAATGGTATTCTGGAGGCGCTGCGTTAGAGTGCCTCGAGCGTGTAGTGGAGGCGAACGAGCGCATCGCGGCACGTTAGACACGAGCGCCATCTGGCAGATATCTTCGAAAACGAAGGCGTGCGCGCCCACGGAGAAAGATGCGCGCCTGTCTCGGAGGTGATAAAGTGTAGAACGCAAAGCGACGGGCAGGTGCCACCACCGTGACGTCACAGCAAGGCGCTGGAAACACTTACCTTTTTGAGCATCGCGTTGCACTGTCAGCGCAGCGCGATAAACGCTACAGTCCTTAGAGTTGCTTGTGTGTGCCCCTTCTAGTATATAAAGGCAGACATACAAAACACCGACGTGTTGTTATGGCGCCTCAGATATGCGCAATAATTGTTTTTTAATTGACGATCGCACAACTATGAATGGTAAATCTTGAGCAATATTGATGGGCGCTGCGAATGGAATTGGCCGTTTGAGGTAGCGTTAGGGCGGACAAACAGACAAACGTATAGACAGACAGACCAAAATTTTTTTTGTTGAAGGTCTCCAAGAAAGACTATCGTCTTTAATACTGTCACGTTATATTCTCCTCCGGAGTTTTCCTTCTCCCAGGCCATCTCCAGCTCAGCACTAACCAAGGTTGCCGATAGCGGCTATATTGCGCCAAGTTGGCCGTCTTTGTGATCTTGTTTGAATGTAATTTTAAGTTGGCTCCCTATGGCTATACTTTCTGGATACTTTGAACTTCTTTAGGGGTGCACTTATCAGGCAACTCATTTTGGTTTATTCAAATGTATTACCAGCGCTTCGATCAACCCAAGTCACGTGGATACGACAAAGGAGATCGCATTCGTACTGGCCATATATCTCACACCAATGCCCATTATACATTATCAGTGGCTCATAAACAGCAGTTCGAAATTTTGCGAATGATAGGATCTCTCCAGTGGCATTGAAAGTCCTTACTAAAAGCAAAACCCGCTCTGACGACCAAAATGCATGCATCTTTTGGTTTCCTGCCCATTCACACCGTCGACCACACTTCGGTCAATCTTAAAGGGACACTAAAGAGAAACAATGAGTTGTTCGAGATTGATAAACTGCACTCTGAGAACTCTAATGCCACGATTTTCTCTTTCATAAATTCAATATCAGCGGGGACAATAAAGGTTGAAGTTTCATTTTTAAATTTGGCGCTGTAGTCTCCGCGCGTGACGTAAGAAACTCCACAATTTCATCGAGCGACATTCGCTCGATGAAATTTTCTGAGACTTCGTATTGCTAAGTCTATTGCACCCACAGATTACAATGTACTTAAGTTTTATCGATTAGAAGTTACATATAGGACCCAGAAAACGCCTTCAAAATTTATGGCGTCACAGTGTTTGGTGCGGCAATCTCAAGGTGGCGTCTCCACCCGCAGTTTCTCTTCGCGCTTTTTCTCGCTTATAAAGTGTCATGCCACAGCAAAAGGGGTGTTTTCGGGATTGTGAAATTGTGCTTTACTAATATACGCGCAAAAGCGTTTTGCTCTTTAGTGTCCCTTTAACGACGTGGCGCACGACGTGGCTTGAGGAATCACGTTCCGAGTTAACGTCTGCGGTTGACACTACGCGTATGGACTCTCTTGTGGAGGAATGTGAGTGGAGTAATAGACTTACCCAAGTCAATGATATCACTCAACACTACTTCAACGAAGGGGATACCCCCCCCCCCCCCTACGTTTTACCCCAAATTCAACCGGCCCCAGTCCATTCAGTGGCGGCAATTACAAACAGGCACCTACACTAATCCCGTAGTTATGAAAAAAAAAAACATTTACCCCGATTTGTATATGACCAATTAGTGCAAGTATTGCAGTAATTGGGCCACACTAGCGCATATTCTCTGGAAGTGTCCATCACTAATTGGCAAAATGAGAGACGCAGCCTCCAATGAGGACCTTCGGGAGCTTTGGCGGACCGCGCTTCTCAGCTCAGGATCGGATGACCAACTATGGGAAATCCAGTAGGCCAAGGAAGCTTGTGGGAGACACGGTCCCTCGACCGACTCCTATAGGCGGGAACCCAGCCAGATAACCTGCAGGAACTGAATAAAGTTGTTCACTTAGGTATCATAAAACCCAGAAGGCATTGAACCAGGGGAATAACACAGGAGCGATATACATGCGATGTCAGCGAACTTTAATCTAGCTTTCCGTAGGCCGGCGCCATGACGTGCTTGTTATGATAACGTCGTTTTGTTGCGTAAAGTTCCGCAAGTTATTATTATAATCGGCAACTTACCTCGTGCTTATTAATTCTATGTATTCTTCTTGTTCCATATCGTTTTACTTATTACCCACTATAGCTTGGCCACTTTGGGCTACTTTTAGCTCGAGTTCGAGCTTCTTTTTAAGTCTACACAGCCGTTAACCCTAGCGCTAAGCCTAACTATCCGCGTGTTTTCGCGAGAACTATTCGCTGCTGCTGTCTCTCGCCGCTTCTTCATTATTCATGACCGTATATATTCCATCAGCGAGAACGTGGCAAGCACTACAGGGCAGACGTTGCGTGTTGGACCCGCGCAGGTACACAATTCCATTCCGTTTTGCCTGCGTGCAATCGTGGCATGCACCGAGTTTTGTGTAGTGTATTTATTGATTCGGGTGAGCGGCCATTTTCGCTAATGCGCAATATATCGATCAACTGCTGTGTACGCGAGCGATTGGATCCTTGGCGCCGAGGCGGGAGGGAAGCTATCGCCACCTGGCGGAGGGAAGCTATGGTGAGTACTCTGTAGTACACTAGGAAACAAAGAGGACCTCATGAATACTGAATCAGCGATTGTGTCTTTCCAGCGCCGACTTAATGGTAGCATGGTACGAGCGTTCACTGTCCTCCTTTTTTTTTTCACCCTCTTACTTTTCATTCCAGTATCGGGAGTTGTCCTTCCCTGAAGCTGTTTACGCCAGAATTTATTCATATTCATTCTTGAATAGAACGCAGAGTGTGGCAACCTTGATGTGTGACGTGAACTCTTAAGCGTTCTTATTTGCTTGTTGGTTTGGCAGTCCGGTGGACTGGACGACGACTAAGATAACGTCTGGTCCCATTTTCCCTCCACCTCACAAAAATCTAACCCGGCCCCAAGCACTTACATTAAGGCTTTTGCAAACGCGGATGTACCCTACTTTGAAAATGTTACACATCATGTACCCTGACCTATACCCAAGTAATCTTTGTCCACATTGTGGGGAAATAGCTTCATTAGAACACATGCTCTGGCAGTGCACCAAATTCGCTCATTTATCGCACATCACCTCTGCCAGATGGGAGGCGGCAATCCGCAGCTCGTCCTTGGCAGATCAGCTCTGGGCTGTCCACCAAGCCCGCGAGGCGGCTGAGGAGCTTGGCATCTCAGTCCCCACGTGGGAGCTGCCCGCAACACAGTGATCTGTGTTTTGGAGGACCAAATAAAAGTTTATCCAATCCAATCCAATCCGTTTTGTTGTATACAACAAAGAAAAACAAGTCCTTGTATTCTGATTGTTTTGTTCATCGGTTCAGACGAGCGAGCTGGCAAAAGGGCTGAGGGGGGGGGGGGGGGGTAGGCTTCAAGTCGATTTGCCCTCATTTTTCCAGACCTCTTTTCGGTTCTCTTCTCTCGACTTGCAAAGTTGTTGCCACCATCAAGTCCCTCTTCCAACCACTGACGCGCGCAGATTCCCACAGCCCCCGTGGCAGCGGCAGAGTGCCCCGAATCCGTAAACAGAGGGGGCGGTCCGCCATCTCGTAGGGCACAGACATCAACGGCATGCAACGTGGTCGCCTATGTGGGTGTAACCTCAACGGTGACAGACACGCGCCATGCGCGCTCGGTCTGTCTAGTTTTTTTATCTCATTTCGGGCAGGCGCCATGTTGTTCTCCGTAGATGTTATGATCCTCCTAAATGTACGCACCACCATGGAGAAAAGAATACACCCTATATCAGGGTGTTGAAATCGATGGTTTCCAGAAGCATCGTCTGGTCGGGAAGAAGTATGAAATGCAAACAAAAATGGAATAGCGCCGACCAAATTTAAAAGGTTTATAAACGCTAGCCGAAACCTCTTTTGTAGCGCGGTAGCCGAAATGTTTTTTTTTTTAAACCTTTTCATTTCGGTCGGAGCTACTTCATTTCGTTTGTATTTGATATAGGCAGGTGCGTCGTGCGAAATTTTTGAAGCTTAGTGGAGGGGTGGTTACGTAAACTTTATTGTAAGATTCGGCAATTTTGCTGTCAGCGGGCTAGACCGCACTGGTTTGTGCCAGTAGATCTTGTCTTCATGTAACCTTTGCTGCGATCTCCCAATTTCGGTCTTCGACGGCAGTGCTATCCGTCACCGTTACAGGGTGGACTTGGGAGAACTTGTTGATATTCTGGGACATTCCCGCGGGACGTGTTCGTGGGAAAACATTGTCTGTATTGCATAGTTTGCATTTGTTGTCCGGGTATAAGTCTCGCTAGCTTCTGTGTCAATGGACAGGGTCTTCGTAAGAGCTTGTAAATTGTCTATAGTCAAGAAAAGAGTGAACGACTAAAGAAGCCTTGGTCAAGGAATAGACAATCGCTACTAAATTGGTCGGCCCGCTTTTGTTCTGGGTGCTATCTTGCATGTGTACGCCCACGCAAGTATACGAGTACGCACACCTCCCCCCTCCTCCCTCCCCCCGCGGTCTACGCTCCTGGCGGAGTCTCTGTGCGCAAAGTAACGTCATTATAAAAAAAAAAACATGTTCCCGACCTATAACGTCCTTGTCTTCTTTTCTTTTTTTCTCTTTTTTTTATATGTCGTTGAGGGGACCACCCATCCTGTTGCAATGGGCGTTGAAGCGGGCGAAGCAGTGTGGTGTGGGTGTGAGAGTCCGATGGCAGGCCGGGGGGAGGAGGGGGGGGGGACTTGATGCGTTTTGGGAGCGGCAACAAAGACCCGACGGAGTCCTTCTTTGAAGCCTCTTATCTGGAAGTTCTCGCCCATGTGTCCATCGTGTTTATACCTCTCTCCATGTATACAGCCGTTCTCACGAACTCTTACAGTTCTATGCACTGATGTCGTAGGTGGTGTGGGTCATGGTGGCAAAGCTCTGGGGTGTCTCCAGATGTGGGTCCGACTGTACGGTGTTCCCCGTTCTTCTGATATTCCGGCCTCGCTTACTTCTTCGTTATGTAAAATATTTTTATAATAGTAATAATTTGTGAGGCTTTACGTATACCAAAACCACGATATAACTCTGAGGTGTGCCGCATAGTAGTGGGTCACCAGGGTCGCAGTCAAGGGGAGGGTCGGGTTGAAGCTTTTCAATTTGCTTGTGTATGTATGTACGCACACGTACAACCGCACGCACGAACATACATAAAGTATAATTGAGCCCACCTCCCTAACCTAACAAATTTCTGGCTACGCCCCTGCGGGCCACTGAAATTTCGACCAATCGGCGTTCACTGCCACAACACAGTACACGTACTCGGTACTTCTCGACTCATGCACTAAATAAATCTTCCGATGATGCTGCGCGTTGTCTGTTTCAAGTACTCATTTTTCCCCATAAGTGAGAATGCACGGAACAAACGGATGACCTAATTGTTGAGTTGTAATATCATCGAAAGAGTTCGGACAAGAGATTGCTTACGCACTGTGTAGGCTATAGTCTTCTGTTTTGCCATATTTTTTTTTTTGCCGTACTTGTTCACTGCCCTCTTGCAATCATGATAGTAGGAATGATTGTCGGAGTTTCACGTTTCAAAATTACGACACGATTACGTAGCTTCTACTCGATAAATAATGACGTAGATTTTCACCTGTGGGTGCCGTAGAGCTATAGAATACGAAGTTTCGGAAAAATTTCATCGGGCCAATGTCGCAAAAATAAACAAAAAAGTGCACTTTGTGATTCGTTACGTCACGCGCGGAAATTTCGCCGTGAAATTGAAAAAAAAAGTGTGACTTCAAGCTTGGTTTTCTCCGTTAAAAATGAACTCGTGATAGAGAAACGTGAGGAATTAGAGTGCTCAGACTGCAGTTTGTTAATCCATGCCGAGTAATTGTTTCTCTTTAGTGTCCCTTCAAGGCAGTTACCCGTCAAGGCCCGAAATTTCTTTCATCGTTGGGTGGCGCACAAACAGATAAAACACAAAAGAGGGAACAGGATAAGCACTGAACTAATAGCTGAAAATTTATTTGAAAAAAAAAATGTACATATATACAGAAAAAAAGGTGACCACGCAAGGTTACACGCGATCAATGAAACGCATTTGTTGTTCCTACAATGAAACCGGTGCCTTGCCGCGGTGGTCTAGTGGCTAAGGTACTCGGCTGCTGACCCGCAGGTCGCGGGTTCGATTCCCGGCTGCGGCGGCTGCATTTCCGATGGAGGCGGAAATGTTGTAGGCCCGTGTGCTCAGATTTGGGCGCACGTTAAAGAACCCCAGGTGGTCGAAATTTCCGGAGCCCTCCACTACGGCGTCTCTCATGATCATATAGTGGCTTTGGGACGTTAAACCCCACAAATTAATCAAACAATGAAACATATGGTGGTGGGCCAGTGCGATTACCAACACACTTGGCCACGTGGTCTTTGGTGTATTATCAATTCGTGCGCTACCCGACGATGAATAAGTTCCAAATGGCACCGCTTTGCAGTCCTACCATACCGAAACTCTTTCACCGTGTGCACGGTTCACCGGCTGTCGCATATTCACGTTGCGCTTGATGTATGGTTGCACTGCACGGCACTGTCAACACTGCGGGGCGTGGGACGCACTCGAGTGCATCGCTTTATGGCTCGCGCGAGGGCGGATACACACGCGAGTCGCCGATAAGGAGCGATTGGGGCGCGCATTATACAAACAAGGGTGGCGTATAGAGGGCGCCATTGCAGGGACACGCTGTTGCACGCGGGTTGCTGTTTCCTTCTGATGCGATGCGGGGATGTGGGACGCCGGCAATGTGTGTACGCGCGCTAGATGGACGAACTCGTATACACTTTGCGATGTTGGAAGTTAGTTGGCAGGGCGAGAGAGAGAGATAGGTTTCTTGAGTGGACCATATTGTGGCGTGTGTGTATACACTGTGTACTACTACGGAGCCGTATAAGTGAGTAATTCCGTGCAGTGCCCCGGTTACAAAAGCAGAGCTGTTCGGTGAGGATCCAACCATAAATTGAGGAAGGTTTATTAGGTCGAAAGCCTGGATGCCTCATCGAACGCGAAAACTGGCCCAAGCCGGCGTCGACACCATCTGATCCAAAAGAAACGTCATCATTCGATAACGTCACAATATGACGTGATCACGACGTCACTATGGCTTCATCACACGACGTTGTCGTTTCTTCAAAGGTGGCCCAGTGCGGAGAAATCCGAGACGTTTTAGGTGAATGTATGAAAGATTCGCGAGTTTATTTATTTATTTATTTATTTATTTATTTATTTATTTATTTATTTATTTATTTATTTATTTATTCGCCAATACCTTATAGGTCCATTGAAGGGTATGATTAAGGAGGCAAGTGATATAAAGTTGGCATTGAATAATAAAAAGGCACCAAAGGAATGATTACAATGAGTGAAATAAAACATCATTCATCACACAATATTATTAAGGAACGTGATCATCTTATCACGAAACGTTTCGCGTTTAGACATGGATGCAATCTATAAGAAGGTGTATAACGTTCCTTTTTAGGAACGTTATACTCTTTCATTCAATCACTCCCTCTTTCACTCACTCACTCTCTTTCACTCACTCACTTCACTCTTTCACTTCACTCTTTCACTCACTCACTTCACTCTTTCACTCACTCACTCACTCACTCTCTTTCATTCACTCACTTCACTCACTCACTCTCTTACATTAACTCACTTCACTCGCTCACTCTCTTACACTCACTCTCTTACACTCGCTCACTTCACTCGCTCACTTCACTCACTCACTTCACTCTTTCACTTCACTCTTTCACTCACTCACTTCACTCTTTCACTCACTCACTCACTTCACTCACTTCACTCACTCACTCACTCACTCACAGATGTCCAGGCACACACGCTTGCCAGACGAGGCGCGTAAGCACGCAGCCACGCATTGCCAGGCGTGTCGTAACCCTCGAGCATGCAGCTTGCTAATTGACGCAGCCAAGGGGTCGCCCTCCTCTCCGGCTTCCGCGCCTCACGCGAGGCAACTTGTCGGACAACCCCGCGAACTCCTTTCGTGACGTCGTGTGCTGGTCTTCCGTGGACAGAACAGAATTAAACGTGTCGTTCCTCATTGCGCTAATCTTTTTTATTTCGTCGGGCACGGCGCCAGCTCACGGCCACAGCGTATACATTCATTACTTGGCGCCACGTACAAGCGCCTACACTACACAGGCCACCCTGTCGTACTAAGTCACGCTTCAGCTGGACTCTCTATACTATAGGGCGTTCGATCAAGTGTTGCGCGAATGTGGCCGCCGTTCGCGCCTGCTACCGTGTAAACGCACGCGGCTTGTATGCGAGCGGACGCAAAATTTGAACTTGCGCAAGTGTCCGCGCACACAGTCGCACGAACGAGCTTTAATAAACGTGTGTGATGTGCATGTGCGTGGTGTGTATACTGTATAGCATACACACAAACGCATACGCACAGAAGCACAATCACTTACTCGCTCGCCTATTACTTATACTCACTTACTCACGATTCATCGCAGATTCGCCACTCACCGATATCCTCCCGTTCATTCGCTAATATCGATCGATTCGCTCACTGACTCATATTCAGTCGTTCTCCCGTATATTCGCTAATGAACCATGACTCAGTTCATTCACTCGCTCACGTATGTTCGCTAATTCACTCACCATGTATTTATATTAATTCACTTACTGATATCACTCGCATGCTAATTCAACTGCAGTGCCCTTCAAATTCCGCAAAGATTAGCGCCAAATTTCCTTCTATTCCCGCCGTATATAATAACTTAGTAAGTAGGCTTTCGCGGGGCTATAAGCTCAAGGGCGTTTAGACTCCCGGCCACGGCGGCCGCACTTTGATGGGGGTGAAATGCGAAGAACAACCGTGTATATTGAGGTGCACGGTAGACAGCTCCAGATGATCCGGGGTCACCGACTGCGTCGTGCCTCATAATGATATCGTTGCTTCAAAAGTCACCTAAGGCCAAAGCAAGCGTGGATGTCCCTTCGAACGGTAAGAGCTTATTATTATTAATTATTATTATTAGTAGTAGTAGTAGTATTATTATAAGAAGGAGAAGGAGAAGAAGAAGAAGAAGAAGAAGAAGAAGAAGAAGAAGAAGAAGAAGAAGAAGAAGAAGAAGAAGAAGAAGAAGAAGAAGAAGAAGAAGAAGAAGACTCTCTAGTAGATTGTGGAGTTATATTGGGGAGCAATATGAACTTAGGGGGGGGGGGGGGGTATCGCGTTGCGAACCGAGGCTCATTCGAACCCTTGGACCTGGGCGAACGAACCGATGCCCCTGCAGAGGAGTAGATGGAGGATTGGCCTTGCCGACGGCTTTCTACGTCCTCCAGATTGGCCTTGTGGCGTGTGTGTGTGTGCGCGTACGTCGAGGCGTGCTCTGACTGAGCAATGCACGGTCATTCCGCCGGTGGATGCGGAGACGAGAAACACATCGCGAAGGTGATCGCACCGATTATGGCCCGCGGAGCCCCTTCGGTAGCGAGGCTGGAGAGTATCGTATGTATGTGGGATATAACCTGCGCGCGTGCAGGAGCTTTACGAGGCGCAGGCTGTATCTAACTACACACTACCCGCAGCATAACATAAAGGCGAATATAATTTCAATAAATTTTTCATTTCGTTTTTTTTTCAATTTTTCAATGCGCTTAATTCAGAAATGACAGTGGCTAAGGTCAAAGCTGCAACAGGGCAGCATTAAGTCTTCGTAAGAAGAAATAACGTATGAATCATTAGTTATGAAAGAGTTCGGATAGGTGAATGCAGTTCGGACTTTGTTACTAGGATTGGTATCGCAGACCCAGGCTGGGCTCGGGACTCAGGAAGCACACCTGTGCTAGGCGCATGCGCATTTGTCATCACAACAACGGGCTCGGTCATGCACGCTGAGGTGTGGTTTTGCACATAAATGGTTCGGTCATGTAGGCCCAGACATAGTGTCATAGGCATCTAGTCATATACTTCAAGGAATGCCATCACGACCCTAGGAAAAGCCCGATCATGTATTCTCGCCACTCGTATCACTGGTAGATGCGAGAATTGGTCACTGTAAGCCTCATCATACCGGGCTTGGTATCACGGACCTTTTCGGACTCGCGCTTCACAAACTGGGTATGTGCTGGGCTCAGTCATGCAAGCGTGGGCTTGTCCATCACAGGCCTTGCTATCACATGCTGACGTTTGGTATCACAGGCCCAGTCTAACCATAAGCTTCATAAAGCGGGCCAATACCTCTGTAATTTATGACTAAGAATGGACATTGTGTCACAGCTAGGCCAGGTCAGGGCTCGAGCTTGTATGTCTCGCTGCCAATTGTGTCAATTGTGTGTTATGTTAGCCACAATTGTTGCGGCCGCCTTTGTTACACCTCATTATTCCATTAAGTGGGCTCGAGCTTCATAAGAAGGGCTCAAGCTAGGCTCCGTAAGGTACGCCCGCGACTGGACATGCTGTCATAGGCTAAAGCTGGGCTCGTTCCTTATTAAGTGGGTCCGGGCTGTGCTCAGTAAGGCATGCCTGTGACTGGGAATTGTGTCACAGGCCAGGCCTGGGCTCGAACTTCATAAGGTGGGCCCACGCCAGGCTCTGTAAAGTATGTCTGGGACGGGGAATGCTGTAATAGGCTGAAGATGGGCTCGTGCTTCGTTAAGTGGGTGTGGGCTGTGCTCAGTATCGCATGCCTGTGACTGGGCTCAACTTCATAAAGTGGGCCAGGCTGTAAGGTATGCCTGATACTGGGAATGCTGTCATAGGCCGAAGATGGCCTCTGGCTTTATTAAGTGAGTCCGGGCGGTGTTCAGTAACGCTTGCCTATGACTGGCCATTGTGTCGCAGGTCATGTCTGAGCTCGAACTTCATAAGGTGGGCAAATGCTACGCTCTGTAAGGTATGCCTGGGACTGGGCATACTGTCATATGCTTAAGGTGGGCTCGTGCTTCATTAAGTGCGTCTGGGCTGTGCTCAGCAACGCATGCCTGTGACTGGTCATTGTGCCACAGGCCAGGTCTGGGCTCGAAGTTTATAAGGTAGGCCCACGCCGGGCTCTGTAAGGTATGCCTGAGACTGGGCATGCTGCCATAGACTGAAGCTGGACTCGTGTATCACTAAGTAGGCCCGACTGTGCTCATTAATGCATGCCTGCGACTGGGCATTGTTACAGGCCAGGTCTAGACTCAAAGTTCATAAGGTGGGCCCACGCCAGACTCTGTAAGGCAAGGCTGGGAATGCTGTCATAGGCTGAAGGTGGTCTCGTGATTCATTGATTGGGACTAGGCTGTGCTCAGCAACGCATGCCTGTGACTGGGCATTGTGTCGCAGGTCGGGGCTCGAACTTCATAAGGTGGGCCCACGCCAGACTCTGTAAGGCAAGGCTGGGAATGCTGTCATAGGCTGAAGGTGGTCTCGTGATTCATTGATTGGGACTAGGCTGTGCTCAGCAACGCATGCCTGGGACTGGGCATTGTGTCGCAGGTCGGGGCTCGAACTTCATAAGGTGGGCCCACGCCAGACTCTGTAAGGCAAGGCTGGGAATGCTGTCATAGGCTGAAGGTGGTCTCGTGATTCATTGATTGGGACTAGGCTGTGCTCAGCAACGCATGCCTGTGACTGGGCATTGTGTCGCAGGTCAAGTCTGGGCTCGAACTTCATAAGGTGGGCCCACGCCAGGCTCTGTAAGGTATTCCTGGTACTGGGCATGCTTTCATTGGCCGAAGCTAGTCTCGTGCTTCATTAAGTGGACCCGGGCTGTGCTTAGTAACGCATGCCTGTGACTGGGCAGTGTGTCACAGGCCAGGTCTGGGCTTTAACTTCATAAGGTGGGCCCACGCCAAGCTCTGTAAGGTATGCCCTGAATGGGAAGGCTGTCATAGGCTGAAGTTGGGCTCGTGCTTCATAAAGTCTTTATAAGATGGGCCCAGGCACTGGGCGCGGACCTGCCCGCACTGACAGAAGCATGGACATATAGGTTGGGCTCTGTAGTGTATATACGCCTGGTTTCAGAGTTCCGCACTGGGGGCTTCATGAAGCGTGTACGAGCTAAAAAATGGGTGCCTGGCAGTACCAGGGGAGTATATCCAAATTAGTATGTACCAAAGTTTGTACGCATAAAATAAGAAGGAAAATATGTGTTAACACTGAAAGTATACAGCCTACTTATGAGGAAATGTCGTGCTCCACCCTATTTGCTGTTAAACTACATAACATAATTACGAATGTACAAAATTGCGACCAAAATTATTTCATAGAATAAGTATATAAATATTATATAGATTAATTATATTATTCTATAGATTAATGCAACTAGTTACAATCGCAGCGAAATGACAGCTGCACATCCCAATGGACACAGACTTCGCACCGTAAAACGCGGTATACGGAACCGCACCGGTAACCGCTTCGGGTACAACGGCGTCTTTCGCTGCTTTTCTTTCGACAGCCTTTATGCAGCGACGCCCGATGTGGCCCGCCGGCGATGAATCGATGCGCGCATGTAAGCGCCACTATCAAGTGCGGAGACCGAACAGGATACGTCCGCTGCGCATTAGAGCGTATTCATAATAGAATAGGGATAGGCATGCTATGAGACGAGTGCCAGACAGCATGATAAACGCCTGCCATCAATCCGAATGGGTGCAGTTCCGTGGGAAAGAAGGCACACGGGCTCTTACCTGCGCTTGAATCAATGTACCGACTTGCCGTATACATGGTGTGGTATGCGAGGCTCATTTCAGCCGTGGCAACTTGTATGTGCAAGGCGGAGGCTAATCGAAGATTAATTGAGCGTAAAATGTCGTTAACTAGAAGATCCTGCCTAATGTATTTTTTTAACACAAGTATACATCACGGGTTGCTATTTAAACATTGTGCGAAAGTGGTTACCAAAAAAAAATTCCCGACGAAGACCGCGGAGCGAATATTTTTGTGTTTGCAATACAAGTAATATTGTGAGCGCAAGCAGAACTATTTATTGCATGGGCCCGTTGGTATTGGCTTGGCGAAAAATCCATAGGAAAATGAGCCCTGAATTACAATTATTAGATGCGAGCGACACGAGTGACTCCTGAGCACAGCAAAATGTCGTCGCGATTGAAAGTGCATCCAGATATGGTGGTTACGATACTCGGCTGCTGACCTGAAGGTCGCGGGTTCGATTCCCGGCCGGGGCGGTCGCCTTGCGATGCAAGCGTGGCCTGCGTACCGTGCGAGATCAGGGCACGAAAGAACACTCTGAGAAGGTCGAAAGTTCCGGAGCCCTCCACTTCATCGTGACTCATAATCACAAAATGGTTTCGGAGCGTCAAACTCCAGATGTTATAATCATGTATGATATATCTATATGCCATGATACCCATGAGAACAGCCCATGACACGCGTACGATAACAGTACCATCCATTGGCAGTGTAACAACGTTTTTTGGCCCAATTAAATCACCTATGTCTGTCGTGCTTCTTCAAATATAACTGCTGCACGACGTCAAAGATTTCTCAAGTATACCCTGGAAACGCTTATTGCAATACCGCAAACGCTCTCCACGGGCTATCTTCCCACCGGAAAACCGCAAGAGGGCGTTGCCTGCTGCGCATGCGCCGTTGCAACCCAACCGGCGTTCATTTCTGCGAAACAGCGGGATATGTAATGCCTGTGTCAATAACAAAGAACACGCTCCGTATCGTTCCTTCTCGCTGGCCGTGCTATACGAGCGCGATAGCTACATCTCTCCACTCTTTCTCGACGAACGCCGTGGGGGCGCCGTTCAATTTTAACGGCCTTGACACGCATGGCCCGCGTGCAACCGCGCCGATGTGTAGTACAGACCCCCTGCCGCAGTGGCGCATATGTACACACAAGGGCGCGGTATCGCTTTCAATCTGTAATTCAAATTAAGAGACGCGGCGTGAAGCGTGATGGATAGCTCGTGCAGGGACCCGCATTGGGGAGGGGGGGAGTGTGACGCCGCCGTGCCAAACTGAGCAGACGACTCTGGAAGCATTGAAACTTTCATATAGGCGCGCGTATGGTTCCCCCGGGAGATGTCAAAGGTGTCTCATAGTCATATCGTGGTTTTAGGGCGTAAGAGCGCCGACAGTTATTACTTCACGACTATTATGTGATGACATTGAGGCATTGCGCGATTGCGCGCCAAATAGAGTAAACAATTCCAGCATTACTCGTGAAAATGGTGCATGCTCTCTGATACTTCTATTTTGAATACGCTTTGGTCATTATGTCCAGTAATTCTTCTGTCCTTGTATAACATTTTTTCAAAGGTATAGCGTATACAATGTGTATCACTCGTTTGAACGCTCTTCAAGTTTATTTTGCTTTGGCAGTCTTCATGCCACAGTAAACCTGGGGACGCCGTCATTCGGCCAGCTGTATCACGCAGCTTTTTTTCCTCTGTTCTGACCACTTGCTGCGAAACTGTACGAGGCGAAAAATGAACTCAGTTCAGTCCGCCTCTCCCCGCCTGTGCGCGTGCCCATGGCCTAGCAGACAATACCTGCCGAATCGTCACGTTCCCTTCCTCTGCTGGGACCGATCGACCGGGTAAGCCCGTGCCTCCAGAGCAAAGCTGCAACTAGGTCAACAACTACGCATTGTCTCGTCGCACGTGGGCACGCTGCAGTAGCGGATTGAGGGACGCGAATCGGTTCACGCTGCCGCAGCAGGCGGAAGGTGGGCGATTCGCCTCCACGCTACGGGCGTTTGCTTCCGTCGCTGATGGCCGCGGCGTGCATGCAACGCCGCCTGTGCGAACGTATACTCTCACACACGACTATGTGCACCGCACCCCGTCGCCCGGTGGTGTTTTCCCTTGGCAAGCAAGCCAGCGCGCGAGTCAATCCGAGCCAAAACAGCAATGGACCGCACACGTCGATGGCTCCGCAACACGCCAAGGTCGCAGACGCGGCGTGCAGGACGCGCGCGCGCCTTTCACTCTCTTCTGCTGTTTGATTGGCGCGGAAAAACGCACCCGTTTAGGCAAACACGGTGCGTTGTCGTTCGAATGCAAACGCAATTTCGTTTCGTTACGGCGTTTGGAAGGCTGTAGTGCGACCTTTTAGCATTTGGACGGGCCTATTTCACGCCTGTCCGAGGGCATGGCGGCCGTTTCGAGGCAGTTTTGTTGACCAGGTGGCGCATGCGTGCGCGAAGCAGACGATACTGTTAGTGGCGCCAGACGACGCGTAAAGGAAACGGAGGTCAGGCCCAAGGATGGCACACAGAGAACCATCGAAGACAGTGGACAATGTTGCAGACGTGCAATGTGTACTAGCAGCTATAGATTACGCACTCGTTACAGCTACGCTTGATGGTCCACAGTTATCCAGCTCTTGCCCAAGTAACGGCGTGTTTCTCTCCGCATGGCGTTTTGGGAAGTTTCTTGCTGTATTTGACGGCTGTCGATCGTTCGAGGGCAAGCAGTGTGTGTGCGTGGGATGGAGGCGATTTCAAGGAGCTTCATGGTCGGTTCTTGGCGAAGACGTTTTATAGTCATAACAGACGGTGCGTATGAGAACAACAAAAATAAGGTCCAAAGATAGCAGACGGAGAACCGCTGAAGCAATGCCATTCGGCCAACATGCAGCGTAATGGTTGTATACGAAGCAGATATATGCGTATCAAGCTGTACCATTGAAAATAGTGAGTCGTTACAGCTGCTACTGGAGTAAGTATACCGTTTACAGTGGTAAAGGTCCTAGCCGATTCAAGGTTCATTATAATGATAAAAAAAATCGCCGCCGAAGCATTTCGTACAGATGGCTAGCCAGCTAAGCCGAAACGTGTGGCCGCAGGCGGTTAAGACGTCGTAGCCGAAGCCGAAGTGCCATTTGAGAAACTCCGGCCGAAAGCAAGGGTCGGCTTCAGCGAACGCGTTTCCGCCATTGCCACGTTGACGCTGCTCTGCCTGTAACGCCACTTTCTCGGCTCGCCGTTGTTGCTTTCGTTCGGCTCGGAAGGTTGCCAGATCATCGATCGGTCCGCAGTTGCTGCTTGTGCTTCGCCACCCAGGCCTGTTGTGCCCGGACTGCTGCATCGCTCCAGCTAACTCGAATTCTCTCACGGATAAGCTGTCGGCGCTGTTTTCGGAAAGTTGTCTGCTTTTCGGTCGTTCGTACAATCCGTGCCCACCACATGCGCAAGTTGTAAGTTGAAAGTACTGCGCGTGGACTCGGCGACACGGTTGCAAAGAGATGATCGCTGTCACTGACGGCGCTCCCAATGGCGTGCGTGGTTGGGTGTGATGTAGGGAATGACGTAACTGACGGCGCAGCCAATGGAGACTGTTATCGTTTTTCGTGACGAATGGTTTTTGTTTCAATAGTTCTGAAAGTTGGGCGAGTTGGTACTCATTCATGACTTCTTTGCGCAAACACGTACACAAGGAAAAGAGGCAAACAACACGGGCGCAAAACGAACTGTACTTATATCTTCACGTAGCCCACACGCCCCCCCCCCCCAATCGGTGGATCCAGGAACACACGAGATAACCTAAAGAAAGCGTATTCAGCGCTACGTCATGATAAGAACAACAAAATGACAAAATTTGAAGAGTTCACGCATCTGCAGACGGATTGTTGCACGTGCCTTTCAAAAAATCAAATTCTTTATCGGACAAGGTGACGGAAGCTTGGCTAACACATTTTTCTCCCATGTTTCTAATATGGAATGCTTCAATCAACTCCCTGTTAATTTTTCTCTTGTGAGTTGACAGAATCTTTGTGTCTGTAAAAATTGCGCCCGTGTTGTTTGCCTCTTTTACTTGTGTCCGTGTACGTGTTTGCGCAAAGAAGTCATGAATGGTTTTCGTTTCGCCCAGCCATATACAGCTTTCGATGTAAAAATGACTCACAGCTATAGGGTCCCTAATGCATTCGTGTAAAACTACCAGAAAGCTAATGCCACATTCTTCTTTATTAATTCTCAACTGACGCGTTAATTCTCAACTGACGCGTCTCCTCCGCCCATTCTTAAAGCTTTCTGCATCTAATATGGTCTTGAACTGCATCCGTAATGATGGCGAGGAAGTTGTAGGTTTCAGGCGGGTCCAGTCTTGCGAGATTTGCATATAATGACCCACACGGTTTCCTCCTTTGAGAGAGAGAGAGAGAGAGAAATAACATTTATGTTTACATCCGGCGTGTAGGAAGTCCCCGGCCTCGCAGGGCGCGAATGTTCCCTGTCATAAGATTATGGCTATTAGAGTCCGATAATCTCATTTGAAGTTATGTTGATCAAACGTCTTTTTTTTAAAGCGAAGCGTAGGTTACCAAGAAGTCACGCGCAGCGCGGCGCAGCAATGCACATGCCTGTGGCCCATGAACTGTCCTGCATACGGTGTCGTGCCGGACCCCAATATCACTGGAGGCAGCGCACTTTGACATAATTGATGTCACTTTCTATTGATCTTCAACCTTGCTATCAGCCTTATATCGGCATATATACCTCTCAGCAGCGCAGTAGAGCGGTCCTGCGCCGCGTCTGATTTATTGATCAGGGGTGTGAGTTAGGCTTGAGCTTATCATGCGCCCGTATTCTCGCGCTTTGTGCATCGTGCAGACGCCATCCGCTTCAATGTTACTAGATTGATCCGCTTATCGTCCCGCGTGAGGGAGAGACGGCTCAGCTGGCAACCCTGCCGGGGAGCTTCGACGGCGGGAACCGGGTGCGGTTCTAAGGAGCTTTCTGCGACAATTGTGGGCAATAAAAATTCAATTCAAATAAAAAAGAACTTTGAGGGTGCTTGAGCTTCGCGCTTTGAAAAGTAGAATGTGATAGCTCAGTCGGGGGTCCCGTGCACATCGCTTTCTTAATCGCTATAGCCTCGTTTCTAATAATTTGGGGATGCTTCAACCATGCTGCGATAAACGAGGCAGTTTCGAATCATTTGCAGGATGTCTGACTACAAGCACAACTGCGAGGTGCCCACCATGTACGCCATAATTCACCCTTTTGCGAATCAGTGAAGGTGTCCACTGCACTTTCGCAACGGAGCATGAGAACCTACGCAGCTTCTCTCATTGTAGATGCTTTTGCTGCTGATGGTGATGCTTAAATATGCCTGGGCGCATTGTGATGATTAATAATTTTTGCAGTGTAGGAGAGGTCGAGGAAAGGAAAAAGGCGCAGCTTCTGCAGCGGTGGTTGAAAGCACGGCTCAGCGCCTGTCGAGGAACGAGGAGATGCAGGGTATCGAGAATGCGGAGGAAGGATTGATGATTGATATGTGTGGTTTAATCTCCCAAAACCACCATATGATTATGAGAGACGCCGTAGTGGAGGGCTCCGGAAATTTCGACCACCTGCGGCGTTATTTAACGTGCACCCAAATTGGAGCACACGGGCCTACAAGCATTTCCGCCTCAATCGGAAATGCAGCCGCCGCAGCCGGGATTCGATCCCGTGACCTGCGAGTCAGCAGCCGAGTATACCTTAGCCACCAGACCACCGCGGCGGGGCTGCGGAGGAAGGAGAAGAAGAGAAATGACGTCAGGGACCGATGCCGCGGCGGAACGGTTGTACGCTCCATTGTCTGCAAGGAAGCGAAGAACCACCTTGCGATCCTGGGTGGGCTGCCATGCAGAGAACATGATGCTTAACGTCCCATAACCGCGATGTGATTTCGAGGGATGCCTTAGTGGAGGGCTCCGGGAATTTTGATCACCCCTGGGTTGTTTTGTGTGCGTCCAAATCTAAGTACGTGCACCTAAATCTAAGCTATTTTTTTGTACATTTTAAGTTCTCTACACTCATACTGTCACAACTACCACATTGCAGTTAAGGACTGATTGTCTTTCTGTTTCGTTGGCTTCCACACAACAAAGAAAAAACGAGCTCTCGATCGGTTCCCTTTCCTTCTGTCTATATCTCGTCGTTTACGCCATATTCCATCTCCATCTTGGTTCCGGACACTCCGTACTCAAGGGCACTGGCTAAAGAAAGCGTTTCTCATTCGCCGAGCCAAAGGTTTGTTCCTCTTATGCAACCTGAGCGCCGATTTCTCCTTAAAGTGGAGGACAGGGAATGTAAAAGGTGGTTCCTCGAAGGAGACCGAGTAAATGGGGCAATTACGTTCGCCGCCAATGCCTCGCGCTTCCGCAAATAGCCTCCTGTCACGCGATGCGAGGCACTTTTTGTCCTTTGTCGCGTACGCACGTGTCGCCTCTATTTGCGGAGACCAACAACGCTCACTGGCTCGCTTTAGAACAAGGTTTTCCCCTCCGATCATTGATGATAACAATCCTGGCGCCCCGCGTCGGCGAAAGAAGCATCGGACTGGCCACGAACGAAAACCGTGTGCGTGACTCTTTGAATGATAGATTGAGTTTGGCCTTTATTTTTTTCTCGTTTTCTACGTGGTACATGAGGCGGAAATATTGTAGGCCCGTGTACTCAGATTTGGGTGCACGTTAAAGAACCCCAGGTGGTCGAAATTTCCGGAGTCCACCACTATACGGCGTCTCTATAATCATGTAGTGGTTTTGGGACGTTAAACCCCACAAATCAATCAATCTACGTGGTACATGATCGTGAGAGACACTATCTCGCCATACCATAGAGAAACATAATATGGCCACCCATCGCCCCTTTTTTTATACTTCTAATCGTCTTTACATCCCACTCCCCATCCCCGAAGGCGGCGAGCTGTACTCCCACGGCGGAAGTGCAGAGAAAATAGCGTTCTTTTTCATTCTCCCTCTTTCCCCAAACCACTCTCTCACAACCTAACTCGGTAACTCCTTATCTCGCTTGCCAAATCAGCCAGTCATTCGCTTACTCACTATAGCTTGAATAAATCACTCCCTAACCCAACCGCCAACTCACTTAATATAGGTGGGCGATCGCGAACCCAATCACTCACTCATTGACTCAGTCTCTCGCTCACTACATCAATTACTTGCTATTTTGCTCGATGAACTTCTTCATCAGTCGCATATTCAAACTCTGAATTACAGTTTTGAACGCTTACTATAGGTCGTTCCGTGGCTCACTCACCAATAACTCACTCAGTCACGGGACACCGATCTATCTATCTATCTATCTATCTATCTATCTATCTATCTATCTATCTATCTATCTATCTATCTATCTATCTATCTATCTATCTATCTATCTATCTATCTATCTATCTATCTATCTATCTATCTATCTATCTATCTATCTATCTATCTATCTATCTATCTATCAATCACCGGTTATCGTTCAGAACCGTTTACATTGGCGGGTGTGTTGTTTAAGAGAGCGCTTTATAATGTATATTAAACACTTCCTTCTGCTATTTCTATGCCTTTCCCATCGAAAGGGGGTAGAGGGTTGTTTCCATTTTTCACGATGCACGCGCTTTCCATCCACCTTCAAGGACTTACCATGTTACCTTGCGATCGGCGGGAAGATGTAGGAGAGGAGAGGGAGGATTGTTTTGCTTCTTCTTTGAAGCTTTGTCGATTCGTTTACATTTGGAGGGTGCTGCGTCTGGACACGTGTCTGTGGAAACAGGTGCGTCGGGGGGCTTTTTGTGGGCACATGCCGCCGCATCTCACGCGTGCTCCGAGGTCGCGGGTTCGATTCGTTGTTGCATACCGGCACATAGCGAAAGGGACGCGGTGTTTTACGGCCGCAGCTGAAAAAAAAAAAAGGTATCGTTGGCGGCGTGTAGCTTTTTGTTGGGACCTTCCGTAGAGATTTTCTAGTCGGTCATTGGGGCTGATAAGGTTTTTGATGCGGGGTTGTTGTGGGGGCTGGCAGGGCGGCTGGGTGGCATGTCACAAACAGGGCCTTGCCTTATTTTATTGGCCGTTTTTCTAGATTTCTGGGGTTTCCAGAACAGACACAGTCTAAGGTGCTCTGGAATACAGGTCTCAAACGTGCGGCCGGGCCCTAGTATGAATTCTTCTAGTATTGTTTCTTTAGGTGCTGACAGGCTTTTATGTGCCGCTGATGGGCAGAGGATGAAGACGAGCTTGCAGAAAAGACGATAAAGTCGTATCGCTGGTGGTCGGTCCCAGAGAGTTTCCTAAAATTAACTAGAGGGAACTCTGGCGCTGCGATCGTTCAGCGACCATGCATATGATGGGTGGTACACAGATTTGCCTAGTCTTCGTACTTGCGGGCCGTGGTGAATCGCACTTGTGGCTTCGTTTATTGCTGGCTTCGGTTTTCTTTCGAAGAAAAATACGAACCCTTTTGAACTTTTTTGACCCGCTTTGAAACGGTAAGCCTAAAAGAATAAGGAGGTGAGGCGCAACCACTAAAACATTTGCTTATTTTTTGTTCCGCGAGAAAAAAAGCTCGCACAAACGAGGCCAGAAGTGCGAAGACTAGACAAATCCGTGTACTAT
Source organism: Rhipicephalus microplus (assembly GCF_043290135.1). Classification (NCBI taxonomy): domain Eukaryota; kingdom Metazoa; phylum Arthropoda; class Arachnida; order Ixodida; family Ixodidae; genus Rhipicephalus; species Rhipicephalus microplus. Next base: position 10,348,628 of record NC_134707.1, read on the forward strand.
AGCCATCGTTCCCATGCTCGCTAAAGCGCTGTGCGTTGCAGCTCCCATAGACACTATAGTGTTTTGCCGCACTCCGGGAACGCCGATGTGATCGCTACTTTTTTTCGTACGGTTCCAAGTGCGAGACAAGTTTCCGGTGGGAACTCCACACCTGCAACGCCCCACGCTAACCCCACAGAAGGCGGAGGGAGGGGGTTGCATCGATGCGAGGCATATTTCATTCGAGCTATACTCGTAGTCGCCGACTGCATCCGACAGCGCGCTGAGGTTTGCTCAAGGACGAAACAACACTCCCCGCTTGCCTCCCGTGTTCGTAAGAGAAAGGTATAAATTAAATAAAAAAAAACTCGCTTTACGGCGCGATATTATGCACGAGGACGTATAGTGTTTCCAGTCGGCAGCGCGTGCATTAATACGCCGCGTATCAGAGGGAGCGGCTGGTTCTATAAACGGTTCTGACGTCCATAGCGCTGATGCCCATAGCTGCGTGTATTTTCGGGCATCAAGAAGAGAAAATGGATATGGGCCGGGCATATAGCGCGTAGACAAGATAACCGCTGGTCATTAAGGGTAACTAACTGGATTCCCAGAGAAGGCAAGCGGGTTAGGGGGAGACGGAAGGTTAGGTGGGCAGATGAGATCAAGAAGTTTGCGGCTATAAATTGGCAGCAGCAAGCACAGGACCGGGTTAACTGGCGGAACATGGGAGAGGCCTTTGTCTTGCAGTGGACGTAGTCAGGCTGATGATGATGATGATGATGATTTTTGGGCATGTGGCGCAGATCTGTGCATTTTGGTTGATGTTGCATATATATCTCTACGCGCATTGCACTTTTTTTTGTCCGTTGCGACCAGAAGTGAAAACCGTGCGTCGTCTGCGTCAATGCATGGATAGCCGAAGTGAGCCGCGTGAGTTATCTAATAGGGGCGAAAGCGGCTTGTCGGCGTGCCATGTCGTCTTCACGGTCCGTCATAAAACAGGTGTGCGCCACCAAAAATTGAGTAAATACCATCACCCCGGTCCACGCTATGCATATTGCCACACGCCCTGCTTTCTTTTGAGCTTTATGTTACGGCCCCCGTTACACGTGTAACCGCTGCATTACGCAAAAACCACGCCGATTGACTATAGGAAGCACCTAGATAATCTTCCGATGGGATTACGCACACAACGCGATACATCACAGCTTCTTCTGGAACCGTCGTGGCCACTATAGCGATAACTCTGCAATATTTGATGTCGCATGTGTCAATGCCAATGCGCTTCGCCGCTTGCCAGTTTTATCGACGACCAACGATATGTTTGCGCTGATATCAGTGTACATTGCTTGCATGGTGTAATCTGGATTTCCATTTCCATGATTGATTGATTTGTGGGGTTTAACGTCCCAAAACCACTATTTGATTATGAGAGACGCCGTAGTGGAGGGCTCCGGAAATTTTGACCGCCTGGGGTTCTTTAACGTGCACCCAGTAGTAGTAGTAGTAGTAGTAGTAGTAGTAGTAGTAGTAGTAGTAGTAGTAGTAGTAGTAGTAGTAGTAGTAGTAGTAGTAGTGATAGTGGTAGTAGTAGTGGTGGTGGTTGTGGTGGTGGTGGTGGTGGTGGTGGTGGTGGTAGTAGTAGTAGTAGTAGTAGTAGTAGTAGTAGTAGTAGTAGTAGTAGTAGTAGTAGTGAATGGGGTATGTATGTTCGAGCGTGTATAACAAAACAAATGCGAAATGTAAAATTTTCGGGAAGTGGTGGGGCATGACCCTCCCCCTCTAAATACGTCAGTACAAGTAGTACTAGTACCAGTAGTACTAGTACTAGTAGTAGTAGTAGTACTAGCAGTACTAGTAGTTGCATACGTTGACTCAACGTCATGGTCCATGACAACTTTATGAGTTGAATGTTCCTCGCTACTGCGTAAAACATTGTCTGGCTTAACAGTCGTGTCAAAATCTCCTCGTGAAACTTGGTAAGGCTCTTAAATTTTTTATCTAAAACCTGGGACACAAACGTGCATATAAAATCATCTATATGAAACCCTACGGTTGGACCCATGAAGGTTATCTTTAAAGTGGTGCTGCGTTAGTGAAGTGCTGCGAAGCTTTTTGCTGAGGATGACGATAGTTATAGCGCGAGAACAAAACGATGACACAGAGACAAGAAGGACACGTTTTGTTCTCGCGTTTTGTTCTCGCGCTATAACTATCGTCATGCCATACCAACTAGCCCAAGCTGCCACACTTTTTGCTGAGGGTCGTCATCGTCGTAGTAGTAGGTAGCCACCTCCCGTTTTGTCCTTGGAATGTCCGCTGGATGGCGGTACTTCTATATGATGAATATATGTTGAAAACATGCGAGATGGCCATGGTACTATAGGAGTGTTCACTAGATGGACAGATGGACGCTTGGATGGACGCACGGACGTACGAAAGCAAGAACGAACGGACGCACGGAAGCGCGGATGAACTGACGGATGCTTTGCCCCACTCATCATCATTCAGTCCGTAGAAATGCTGTGATTTTTTTTTTTGTGACCAACTGTTATATAACATCGATGTCTCTCAATTGTGTCATGACTGAAGCTTTTTTTTTTTAACTTGCTGGAAAGGTCCATGACGCGGTCAACCAACAAAGCGTGGTTTTCAGGGATAAATATTAGTAGCCGGTTTATCGTTCCGATTAAAAAGTGCACCGTAAAATGGTATTTCAGTGCAACGCTAGCCCTAAATGTCGCCACCTATAAACCACACCCACCGCTAGCGCCCGCCATAGTATACCGTGACGCGTGTGACGTCATGCACTGCATGAAGCGGATGCCATGGTCTCTTACCAAAATAATTAGTTTAAGCCTCGGCAAATCGTTCGATTTCAATTCCAAGTTGACGAAAACTGAAATAGCTCGGCTAAACGCGCAGCTGGCCACGTCAAAACGAAATTATTCGCAGGAAGGCAGGCGTTCGCTCACCGAGCAGCTTGTTAGGTCACGGATGGACTCTCGCTTCTTGGCCTAATTGTTTATTCACAAATAAAATGCTGGACCAAATGCGCTGAAATTTCACCGGCTTTTTCGTGGAGGCAGACTGATTAATCCTCGTAACGCAGATTGTGGTCGAAAATTGGATGTCGTGGCCCCTTTAGAGGAGAACTGCGGCGATTCTTTTTTTTTTTTTTTGATATTCACTGATTTCAATAAAACTTTGAATATGTGTTCTCGCCGGAACCGTGGTGGTGTGTAGCGGATCTCGTGACGTCATTCGATACCCGCCATTGCCGACGCAGCAGCTCTCCGTTTCGATTTCCGTTTTGTCTCATCGTTTTATTGCTTAAAATAAAATTATTGGCGATTGTCTGGGCAAACCGAACCAGAGGTGTTGCAGGACTGTCAGTACTACATAAAAACGGCATTATCTCAGTATGTTTGTCGTGGCCCCTTCAAATACTCGCGGTGTTGTTCGATCACATCACTTCAGCGGCTTGTATACGAACCGACCACAAGCGCTGCCAATTCGAGTATAACCATCAAGCGAGTCTCTTTTTTTCTGACGCTCCCGCAGTTAACTCGCTGATTGCTTTCGAGAGTATCCCTGTCGCTTGTGTGCGCCGTTGACAGCGACACAACGCCAATCGCACGGGCGAGACCGGTCGGTGATTGGTCTAATGAATGCGAGCGGCATCCAGCTGGCGATGAGCCAATCGGCAAGCAGAGCGGGGACAGCTGTCGTCTGGCAGCGCGCTGTATAGGCTACGTAACGTTGATGACTCGGCGTCTTTTGTGTGGAGACATTAGAGCAGACGACAAGGCCGAAACGATGGAGCGTCGTGATGCCTATAGGTGGACGCGTCCCTGACATTGCCATTGAAATAAGACCGAAACGGCTGTGTCGCCGAAACTGTGCTAAATGATGCGAGAGGCCTTCACCTGTCGGCTGGTTAGGTCGGGTGCACCGACGCCTATTGTACGTCGACTGAAAGAACGTATTCGGAGCAGGCCTTGTAGCCATAAAAGGTCACCTAACCCCCCCCCCCCCCCCCCCACTCCCAAATTGCTATATGTAGAGGGTGTTTATGCTAGGAAAATACGAGTTTTCCTAACATTGTCAAAGTGCCACTTTTTCTCCCCCCCTCCTCCTTCCGAAAAAATTCCTGGCTAAAAGCATGGTTGAGAGCGCAGACACCATAAATAGAGAATAGCAAGCAACCATAACCGTAAAAGGCAAATTAAAGAGCTTCACGAAATAGAAGCGCTGTCGATCGTCCATCCACCCGTTCGTAGAACTAAGAAGCTCATGCGCAGGCTGCAACTGTACATGCGCCCGCAATGACGTCAGCCTCGGGTTCGAATCCCGGATCAGCGCGTATTTTTCGACTGCGAAGTTTTTTTTTTCTTGTTCTCTTAGAAATACCCGTATGTGTTGGACTTCATTTGTGCTTTGAGACATGTAAGCACTGAATACCGTATGGGCAAGTTCGAAACACATAGTGAAATGAACATAAGGTGAAATAAACAACGGACTTTACAGAAGAAATGGAAGGCACAAGCGTAATGAAACAACTTGTTTTTATTTACCGATAAGCGAATACATATATGTTCATAACATCGATACGCAACCTAAATACTTGAGGCCAGGTAGGTTGCTCGTGATTCGTGCAGTGATACGAAACGTATCTGCAAATCACTGCTGCCTAACAGCGAAGTTTCATTGAAGCACCAATATCAGGCTACGCGGATGATTGCGTTCTACGTCCGCGAGAGTGGAAGCACCAGTGCAGCGCGACATTCTGTGCCACTGCGTGAATCAGAAATACTCAATCTGGCCACGAATCTTTTGGGTGTGTATTGTGACGGTATGGCAATATATCTGCGCTTTTGAGTGATTAGATCGCAGCTGTTAGATTGCGCCAGTGTCATCCTGAGATTGACGAGCGCAAGAAACGAGGGATCAAATCAAGTCCCTTGATATCTGGTCCCTTGTTTATTGCGCTTGTCAGTTTGAGTGGTCAGCAAGAGTGGATGACAGGTTTCCCTTGCGTGACAGTGCACCAGAGTCTGTAGTAGTGTGCAATTGTGATGCTGTGATAACGTGGCGACCAACAGTCGTCTAGCGTGTTCGTTACAATCGAGTATTTCTTCATCTGATCGTTATCCTGGCCATCTCTTTTTTCCCAAGGGTAGATTGTGTGTGTTTAACATATGCACTTATATCTACGCCTGTAACAAGACCCATTGTATAAAATACCTTCCGGCTTCTGTCGCATACGATTTCTGACCAGTTCTATCGACTTTAAACACATCACCGCATAAATACTGTTAATGTGTGCTCACAGTGGTCACTCATTTGTCCTAATTGGTAATAGCAGGTGGACGGTGGTGGTGGTGGTAGTGGTTAGAAGAGGAGAAAGGTCTGCAGCCCGGTCGGGAGCACAGCGCAGTGCCTGGGAGGGGGTGCTAACAGGCTTTGGGGTGGGAGGGGGTGCTGACAGGCTTTGACAGATGGGGAGCGGATGCTGACAGGCTTTGGGGTGGAAGATCGCCCCTACCGCCCCCACCCACTCTGGATCCACCACTGGGTGGTGGTGGTGGTGGTGGCGATTCTATTAGTGATGATCCTTGGCGTAGCTTCGAGAGAGAGAGAGATAGACTTTATTAATTTGCGGCAGATTGCTGGGATAGGCTCCCACGTAGGGGCCAACGGAGAGACCGCGTCTTCCGGCAGCTTCCTTGGCCTGCTGGATCGCCCAAAGTTGTTTGTCCAGGCCCGAACTTCGAGGCGAAAAAACATAAGATGCTCTGGGGTCTGTCGTGTGCCCGGCACGTGCGACGCCTTACGGAATCGATGACTCGGTGACAGGGCATCCAGACGGGCCGTCGTTCGTGTGTTCTCTACGATCCATTGTCCACAGACAAAATAAAGGGTCCCCCGCGTACCTAATTCGCGAAGCGAGCTGTGTCCCTTACGCTCACTGAGTGAGCCACGCTCGTAATTTATTTCTTCCTGTTCTTTGTGTTCGTTTTTTTTTTCCTGTTTGTTGGCACGCACGCGTAAGTTATATAGTCGACCTCTGGAGACCTTACGGTGTCCTTGACATACCGAGGGCTTGAAAATATGGCGTCTCACGCTCATGACGTGGTGGCACTTCCTACGTCTCTTTCGCTCTTTTCCCGTGTGACGCAATGTGAAGGAGGTTAGTGGAGTTTATCGTGGACAGGCTAAAGGTGTAACAGAGACGCCGTATAATTATTGGGGTACAAAGCGCGGTGTAATTGCATAAATTTGGACGATGGCCTATAAGACAGACAGACAGACAGACAGACAGACAGACAGACAGACAGACAGACAGACAGACAGACAGACAGATAGAGAGACAGATAGACAGATAGATAGACAGATAGATAGATAGATAGATAGATAGATATATAGATAGATAGATAGATAGATAGATAGATAGATAGATAGATAGATAGATAGATAGATAGATAGATAGACAGACAGACAGACAGACAGACAGACAGACAGATAGATAGATAGATAGATAGATAGATAGATAGATAGATAGATAGATAGATAGATAGATAGATAGATAGATAGATAGATAGATAGATAGATAGATAGATAGATAGATAGATAGATAGGCAGACAGACAGACAGACAGACAGACAGACAGACAGACAGACAGACAGAGAGACAGACAGATAGATAGATAGATAGATAGATAGATAGATAGATAGATAGATAGATAGATAGATAGATAGATAGATAGATAGATAGATACTTACCGTTGCGCTGAACGCCTGAAGTCACCGCATTCATAGAGATGGCGCTTGCAGCCAACACAGCTCGTGGATTTCAAAGACGAGGATAGGCGCTCCAAGCAAGCAAGATCATTTTGCTCAAATAAAGATGTTTCAGGAGCCCCTCTCTCACCCCACGGCGCGACGAAGACGTGTGGTAACGGTCTTGTTGCGACATCGGTCGCGCGTCGTACAGCGAATGCGCGGCTCGCCTCGGTCTGTTCACAGGTGGCGCTTGCGAAACGCCACTTCAAGCGTAACCGCGCGCTTGCGTGGAATCCGGCACGCCTTCTCCGAAACCCTTCACCGGTTTGCAGACGACATCCGGGGGGGCGTTTCACAAGTGTGTCGGAAGGAAACAAAAATCGAAATGAAAAAAAAAAACTGTATATACATTTTTCTTTAACCCGAACGAAAACAGAATCGTCGCGTTCGACGAGGGGAGCACTAGGGGGTGGTACTCCAGGCCCGTTGATTGATTGATTGATTGATTGATTGATTGATATGTGGGGTTTAACGTCCCAAAACCACCATGTGAATATGAGAGACGCCGTAGTGGAGGGCTCCGAAAATTTAGACCACCTAGGGTTCTTTAACGTGCACCCAAATCTGAGCACACGGGCCTACAACATTTCCGCCTCCATTGGAAATGCAGCCGCCGCACCCGGGATTTGAACCCGCGACCTGCGGGTCAGCAGCCGAGTACCTTAGCCACTAGACTACCGCGGCGGGGTACACTACTCCAGGTCCGTGCACCCCACGATTTTTTTTTTCTCGCCATGCATACATTGCGCAAAATGACCATTTGCCTACCCGGCTCCCACTTTAGATCAAAAAGGTGCCCCCCTCTCTCGAAAAAAAAAAAAAAAAAAGTTCTGCATACAACCTTGCGTTCATCTGTTATTTTCGTATCCGACTGAAACTGAAACACTTCTTTATCGGTTTTCGATTCAACAAAAAGTTGGCAATCCGAAGCAACCGAGGTCACGAAACTTGAGCATTAACGCACATCTCGGGGGACAGGATTCGCGCGTATGTCGGGCAGGGATTCCAAGGTAAAGATGTGTTGAAATTATGCGAGAAATTAGAACAGCGACATTCGGAGATGTCCAAATGCTGAACGCAAGTGTATTTCGGTGGGCCAGTCACACAGGCCAGCGTGGAGAGGGCTGCTGAAGTTTGTTTCGCCAGAACAGCAGTCTTGCATGTCGAAGTGTGCACCTGATTGGTCCTACTGAGATCATGCTTCCTCCCTTGACGCAAATCATGCATTATGCCTGCTCAGATAGAACTTGTACTTCGCTTATGGGTAAATTTACTGTGGTTCTGTCGTTATGCTAATTTCAATTCAAGGTAACGAAATGAAAGCGGTTATAAATTTTTTTACGAAACATTTCCTCTTTGTTTCCCCGTTGTGACACCAGAATCGGAGCGGGAATTTTCTCGTCGAAACGAAACTAAAGATGAAACGAACAACGGTTTGTTCCCTACACCCCGGTTTTTCACACAAGCTCATGCGGCCGTTTCGGTTTGCGTCTGCTCACGCGTTTCGTTTTATTCGCATGTGTGTGCTTGCCCACTGTTCAAGTGGGCCCACAAAACGGCGCACCAATCACAAGGCAGTACGAATTCGCGCATGAATGGACATTCACGGCCTTCGGTAACCATTAGCGTCGTGACCGTAAAACGCTAACAACATGCACGCGTTGCAGCGCGTCAACGCGTGGTTTGTAGACTCGGCGTCGCGTCGGTGCACGTTAGCAACGCGCTTTTCCCCTTCGTTGCAACGTGATGTCTTTCAACTGAGCGCTCTCCCCTTCCACAAGAAGGCGGAGCGATGCCGAATCTACAGGCCTCGTGCTGACGTGTGGTTAGGCTTTATATTAGGTGAAGCTTATAAACAATGGTAAAAAGGGTGCGATTCTGGATAGCTCTTTTTTTTTTTTCTTCTTCTGAAAGCCGTTGTAGCACCTTTCTTCATTTTCTTATCATTACCCACAGCCTTCTCTGCACTGCACGTATTTGATTAACCGGAATTAAGAAAACATACATCAAAGTGGGTCCGACGGCGGGACAGATCGGCGGAAGGTTTTCGCGCTGTCCGCCTTGAAGATTGCAGATTGCGGTTGGCCGCTGTGACCATGATGTAGAACGAGGAAGCGAAGCTAAAGAAGAAAAAAAAACTTTTTTTTAAACACATACCCGGCCCGGTTGACTCTGCCTTGCGTTCTTTTGTTACCGGAGCACTCTCTGAACGGCTGAAGGTGACGACAAAGCCGACGAGGGGGCGGCAAGCTCGGCTTCCTCCGAAATGAAAGCACGAGCCTTGAACGACGGACACATTTGCCGATTCAGCACCGGAAAAAAGGCGTGACCGCACTGCAAGGGGCGGAACGCTTATACGGAAAGGGGTTCGCTATATTGCCCACGCTACTTGGTTGTTGTTCGTTATACACGAAGTTCAAGCACGTTGAATGCAAGTCGTTTGTAATGGATTGTGTGAAAAGGCATTGCGAGTTTGTTCACGCCCTGCAAACTCACCTCAGCCAACCGGCCCAAGTCACAAAATTTAGTCCAGCAGGGGCCGGTGCAGTGAAGAAGGTTGAAACGTGGAGTGAGGGAAGGAAGAGGTGGGGGGAGAGTTTTTCTTGAAGATATTTCATACGTCATATGTATTTCCGGTAACGACAAGTATCAAAATGTACACATTTGTCCTGTCTATCCGGGTGACAATAATGCACGAACGCCTGACTAAGTGTCACACCCCTTATTAGGCACACATAACTCAAACAACAGAAGCCATTTGACGAGAAAATATTAATGCGTACACAATAATAAATATAGTATACATAATTGTGTATAAATATAGAAGATGAATACAATTATACAAACGTAGTACAGACATATAAGATCATAACAGAAATGTTCATACGGACGGGAGCAAAAAAGAAGGGGGGTGGGAGAGAAATATTTCTGGATTGATAGAAGGTATGCAGCTAACTTCTTTTTTAAGCATTTCGTGCGCATCGTTTTTTATACCACATTTATGACGGTAGGGTGATGATTTAAGAAGCCTGCAATTACGTAAGGTTGTTTTTTTTTATGCCGTAGTTAGTTCGTGTAAAACGCTTGTCATGCATGGTCGTTCTGAGTTTCGTAAGTGTGTCCCGATTCGCCTGAAATTGTCGCATGCCACCTGACGACATGCGTTGAAAGAACGTGTTCGCGTATTTCGTACACTGATCATTTCTGGAAGGTGTATGGTGGCCCCGCCGCGGTGGTCTAGCGGCTAAGGTACTCGGCTGCTGACCCCGCAGGTCGCAGTATCGAGTCGCGGCTGCGGCGGCTGCATTTTCGATGGAGGCGGAAATGTTGTAGGCCCGTGTGCTCAGATTTGGGCGCACGTTAAAGAACCCCGCGGGTGGTCGAAATTTTCGGAGCCCTCCACTATGGCGTCTATCATAATCATAGGGTGGTTTTGGGAAGTTAAACCCCACGTATCAATCAATCAATCAGCGATACCGTGGACCACTATTGAAACGTCGGCGGGCCGCGGGACCTCTGCCCAATAGTTATACTATTATAACTAGCTATAATGACTAATTATAACTAGAGACCGAATTAACAAGGCTATGTTCGAAGACAGCGTTTTTGCGCTATCTGCGACGGGGTATCGTGGAATAAAGTAGATAACCGATTCCCGAGTGAGAAGAAAAAAAAAATAAAGAGAAGTAAATCTGACACACATCTTGTTTTTACGTTCACTTCTGTGTTCCACTTGCGAGCTCTTAAACCACTCACGGTATGTGCTTCCATTCTACCAGCTGACGTAGCGTACGAGAAAAATATTGAGTCCCGGCTGCGGCGGCTGCATTTTCGATGGAGGCGAGAATACTGTAGGCCCCTGTGCTCAGATTTGGGCGCACGTTAAAGAACCCCGGGTGGTCGAAATTTTCGGAGCCCTCCACTACGGCGTCTATCATAATCATAGGGTGGTTTTGGGAAGTTAAACCCCACGTATCAATCAATCAATCAGCGATACCGCGGACCACTATTGAAACGTCGGCGGGCCGCGGGACCTCTGCCCAATAGTTATACTATTATAACTAGCTATAATGACTAATTATTACTAGAGACCTAATTAACGAGGCTATGTTCGAAGACGGCGTTTTTGCGCTATCTGCGACGGGGTATCTAGGGATAAAGTAGATAGCCGATTCCCGAGTGAGAAGAAAAAAAAATAAAGAGAAGTAAATCTGACACGCATATTGTTTTTACGTTCACTTCTTGTTCCACTTGCGAGCTCTTAAACCACTCATGGTATGTGCTTCCGTTCTACCAGCTGACGTTAGCGTACGAGAAAAAAAAAAGTGATTTGCCTATAATAGCAGCGGCGCAGCCACCAATTTTTTTTCGATAAGACGGAAGCGGAAAGGTTAAACTAAAGTTACGCATGCTACTTTTAGGTAGCATATACAGTAACTATATGTTGCTTATACTGTGAACGTGTTACTGTCACTGTTAACCATATAGTTCAACCGATCTTCACGTATGTTCGTTCACGATCTTCACACGGTCTTCACGATCTTCACACGGGCGTAGCCAGAGGTGGCACAACGAGAACGTGCCCCCCCCCCCCCCCGATTTTTTTTCGCCATAACATAAAGAGCGAAAAATGACCATTTTAAGAGGGTGCCCCTCCAGATATCAAGGTGGTGCCACCCCCACCCACCCCCGAAATAAATGTCTGGCTACGCGCCTGCGTCAGCGTGTTTGCGAGCGCACGTGTATAGACCCTTGATGACTTCCAGTTTCGTCCACCGATGTGTCTGAATAGCATAGGTGGGGAAGAAGAGCGTTACAAAATAGCCCGCTGATTTTCTACACTTTGCTTCCATAACTTGGCAAAATATATTCAAATAAATGTTCTTTTGGGCTACATAAAAACTACAAGAGATTGCCTCGAACATTATGCACGTTCTTTTTATCTGAAAAACTAATAAAATACTTTCCTTACCCTTGAAAATACGTGAAAACATCCTTTCAATTTCGACGTACGAACTGGTAAATGAGGTGACCAGAAGTTTTTTTTTTTTTTTTTTGACGAACGACGCTTGTAATTTTGAAACCGTCTGTACATACACATGCACAATTAAAACATTCGGGGAAGGCGGTCAGGTGAAACGTCCCTTCTCCCTTGCTATTCGAGCGTTTGAAAGATGTAAGATTAAATACAGCGTCTCGTCTTTACAGCGCTTGTGCTACAGGGTCGTTGTTGAAGAACCGTGGACGAGTGTTGTGTCGTGGCCCGGGCAGTCGTGGTTCCGAGAAATCATCGTGAACGGTGGCGTTGCCGAGCCTCCGGAATTGTGTGTGTGTCTTCCGTTTATTCTTTTCCCCCCTCCGAGCCCGGTTCAACATGAGGCCCCGCGCGTACACAACACGCGCTGTACACGCAAGAGCGTACCATGTACAGCGCCGCGGGTTGCAGATATTGTCCCTGAACCGCCGCGGTCACAGATGCCGTAATTTCTTTCGCTTCGAGGAGGGATGTGCACAAAGTGCGTCGATATGGAGGAGGAGGGAGGAACAGGAGAGAGCGACAAAACGTGTAGTCATTTTCAGAAACGTGTTCCTCTATTTATCCTTTCATTTTCGTCTTTGATCTCTTGCGCCTCTTGAGCGCCGCGCAGGTGGCGTTGCTGTTCTCTTCCTGAATGAACTCGGATAGTGCAGCTCGTACCCCTTACAGTCAGGCCGTCCGGATCCTTTTTATAATCTCATTTATAATCTCATTATATATTTTGCGCTCATCATGTCCTTACATATTTATTTATGTATATGAAAAATAAGCATTGGAAGATATGTTAGAAGCGGCTATACCATGAGCATATTATATTATTGACAAAACACAAAAACGATAAAAAGTGAGTTCATCAGAATAGATACATATAATCAGAAACACTGTGCACATATCTATAATTGCCGTATAAAAAGTATTAGAGGGTCGCGGGTTCGAATCCCGGCTGCGGCGGCTGCATTTCCGATGGAGGCGGAAATGTTGTAGGCCCGTGTGCTCAGATTTGGGTGCACGTTAATGGTGCATTCAGACGACGGATCGAATCCCGATGTGGCGGGAAGGACGGCGCGTCACGTGACCTCACATCAGCGATTCCCCTCGTCCGCGACTCGTCCGCGTGGCTTGCGGACGGATGAACCCAACCTGTTTCTCACATCGGGATTCTGGCGGGGGAGCGCCGGTACTTCAGCGGAATAGCTTGGGGTCGGTGGCAACCAGTACACTTTTCGTCTGCTCGCGGCATGTCCTCCATGGCTCGCGGACAGCTGCATGACTGGTCGGCATCATCTACGCTTGAGCATTGTTTACTTAGTTTCCGGAGACTTTGCTCTCGGGTGATTAAATATGCAGAAATCACTTTTGGTGGTTCGGGAAATGTCGCCGCCGTCGCTCAACACGCGAGATTAATCTTAGCCGTCATGGTGGTGAAATATTCTAACTTTTGCAACCGGCGACGTGCCGCTTCTAAAAAAAGGCGGGAGACACGTTTAGAAGTTCTACAAGTGGGGAATAATGTAGTTGAAAGAATATCCTGCTAGCAACTCCCTTTTCTCCTGAAAGAATAACACTACTCGTTCATTTGTCACAACACGACAGACATCGCAGCCAAGCTTCACTTCTTGCGGGCATCCATGTTGAATACTCTCAAACCGGTCTGCTTTCAGCGCGCGCAGGTGAGCGCCGAACCTGCTGTCGAGGGTAATCCGGCTGTTTTCCCCTGGGACACCGTCCGTCGTGTGGATGCGCCTGCAGGCGGACCATCCGCGGATTAGCTGTCCGCGTCCACGACAAATCCGGATTCGGTCCGTCGTCTGAATGCACCATAAAGAACCCCAGGTGGTCGAAATTTCCGGAGCTCTCCACTACGGCGTCTCTCATAACCATATGGTGGTTTTGGGACGTTAAACCACACATATCAATCAAAAAGTATTAGAGTCTAAACGCATATATAGTCCAATAGACACAGACGCAGACAAAGATAGTTTTCTTTACACTTACATATACACCATGAATATAATAGATGTCCATTGATAACACAATACTGTGAAGTAGAGCAAGAAATGATAATTTTAGCAGCTAATTAAACTTCTGTCTAATAATAATTAAAATTTTGATGCAGTTATTTCATGCTTCCTTGCTTGCTTTACTAAATGTATGTTAATAAATGCTTAGATCATTGAATAGTTTGTTTCAACCACTCGGTCTTTTAATCGGCCTACGCTGTTTTCATTTTGCTTCTGTCTTTGACTGGCTGATGGGTTCGTTCGTTCCTTAATTTTCCCGCCTCTCGCGGAACACAATTTCTCGGAGCACTTCAAAGGGCTGCAGTCTCTTCTCGTTTCGCTCTTCGTTATGATTCCACCCACTGCTTCAGTCTGCGTATCATGTAAGACACGAATGCGGTGTGTGGTTTTGTGTTTGCTACTATAGCTCCACAATCCTCATATGGGTCGCCCTCCGTACGTACGCTTATATATACACTTCTTACACACACACAAAAAAAATGCAATGTATACATGACCGTCTATTTATCAGGCTGCCGTGACGTCACTCTAAATGCTCTGAATGGCACATACAAAATCGTGTCTCGAAAAGCCAGAGAATGGTTGCTGTAGAGGCGTTTCTTTGCGACGACGCTTGGGTAGTTGAGTATGTGGTGTTTTGCTTCGGAGATTGGTACACCCAGTGGGTGGTCGAAATGAAATGAAAAAAGTTTGGTACGTACTGAATGGAACGGAGTGGGATGGGACATAATGCACTGTGATGGAATTGAGCGTGATCTAACAGAACGGAATGGTATGAATTTTCGCGTTCGATGAGACAGGCCTTCGCCGTAACATATATTTTGTGTGAACAGCACATCGTTAGAAGCTCTCAGCCATATTTAAGGATCCGCACGTCTTTTGTCCACTTTTTATGGTCTCAATTTCCGTCTCCGCGCTTCTCTACCAAATACGTGTTGCCCGAAGTGTGTTTTACAAAAGCACGAATATGCAGAAAGGAGGACACAACACTTCCCAATTTTGTGTCACTTTGCGCTCAATATTACCTAATGCCTCACAAACAAGCACGAATTTCTCCCCTTGTGAATAGCAATTCTCAGTGTGTACATATATGTAGTTGCACGCACACAGGTAAGCGTACACACTGACATGCATAGTAATTCAACCCATTCCTTAACCCTAAACCCCTTCCCCTAACCCGCTCCTCCCCCCCCCCCCCGCCAAAATAAAAAAACTTCTACATACTCTTCTATTTGGGCAAATGCATAACCGCATGTGCAGCTTTATCGTTGCACCTGTCCTCACTTTACGCTGAAGGCGCGTTTTCTCCAAAAGGTACTAACTTCCAAATTATTTAGAGCGTTTTTCTATGAAGAAAACCTTCGCTTGTCCGGTCTGCTATGCTCAATCATCAGCTCATTACGTTCGCGCGAATACGGTACGCACATGTAAGCACATATATATGTGTTCATAGCAAAAACGTCACTCAGCGCGTGAGACGAGCTGCAATGGCACGTTTCGCGAACCGGCTGGAAGAGTTAAGGTTGTTTCTTACTCTTCGTCGTCGACTTTTTTTTTTTTCCTGGCGCACGCAACACACTACGAAGCGTGTATATACGCATATACTCATTTACATACATGCACGGCGCTTTGGGTGCGTCGCGCCGCCTCCCACGCAAAACATCAATGGTTCACGGCCACCTCTTGTAGCTCGGTCGCGAATCCAATCCACCACACGTCTGCGAGCTAGAAGGAATGTCCCGATTGCTTCTCATTAGGACGCGTGCAAGCGGCTCGTTCAAGCAGTCTCTCGGGAGGCGGAATCAATTATCTGCGTCCGTTTTGTACGAGGGGCGTTCCCGTTGCGAATGCCGGAGCTAATGATAATGGTCTCTACGCGGCCGGAAGTCGGATTTTAAGTGAAGTAGCTTAGTGCGCATTAAAGTGCACGCTATGAAAGGGAACGCGCATCCCTTTGAGCTGTACGTTTTTTTTTTTTTCCCTCTCTGGCACCTGCACAAAATGCCCGAGGTCACGGATTTTAGGTTTAGGTCGCGTTTCTCGAAATTCGTTCATTCTTAAAAATGCTCGTATCTATCTATCTATCTATCTATCTATCTATCTATCTATCTATCTATCTATCTATCTATCTATCTATCTATCTATCTATCTATCTATCTATCTATCTATCTATCTATATATCTATCTATCTATCTATCTATCTATCTATCTATCTATCTATCTGTCTGTCTGTCTGTCTGTCTGTCTGTCTGTCTGTCTGTCTGTCTGTCTGTCTGTCTGTCTGTCTGTCTGTCTGTCTGTCTGTCTGTCTGTCTGTCTGTCTGTCTGTCTGTCTGTCTACATGACTTTATCGGTTAAAATACGTCTAGTTATGTTTCTTTAACTGTCAGATTATTTCTATTTTTTATCCGCCTGATTATCCATCTTTAAATCTATCGACGCGGAGGTAATGAAGGGCTTCGGATCGAGGTGTTTAGTGAGTACGAAATATTATAAGTTTTTTAAAGGGTTCATGTACTGTTAAAACCGCATACATTGAACCCGCGTGTAACGAATTATTGTGTATAGTGAACATTTGTTAAATGCTCTTGAGTATGATGCAAAAATACTTTATAGATTGATTTACATGCACATAAAACTTTTTGGTGGACCCCTTCAGATCCGATAAGTACGGTTTCGACGATGACAAAACCAATGACAAAAATTGTGGTACGATTGCTAAAACTATGACGTAATTCAATATTTAGGGCGCTACACTTGACAAGGGTAAAGAGAGCGAAACGAGACGTGATTAAACTCTCAAGTGATTTATTAGAATTAAGAACCTTACTTAAGGACATCATCCTCGCAAACATAACAAACGGTACCTAAACACGCGGTCGAATTCATACGCCGTGATCATACATTGATCATACATTTATATTTGTATGATCAACTAAAAATTTTGTCAGAAAGACGTAAGGGCATTTGCTGTCACCATCATCATCTCATCGTCAGCCTGGCTACGCCCACTGTAGGGCAGAGGTCTTTCGCATGTTCCACCAGCTTACTTGGTCCTGTACATTCTGCTATTGTAGCCCTGACGGTCCAATTCCTTTAAGGGGGAACTGCTTTCTGCTACCAAGTTGTATCGGCAAACGTATTCTTATCCATCCACATAATTTTCTGTCTACCCAAACTGGACGTGCGTCTGGTTAACCTCCCTGCCTTTCCTTGCATCTTTATTGCTCTTTTACGCATCCACCGGCATCCACAGCTGGTAATGCACTCTCTCACCATGGCAGGATTGGCCACCCTGGTGTAGTACCTGGCCACTACCTTTCACATGAATACACTATTGCTGTACACTAGACGGCGAATTCCTTGCATGATAACGATATAAAACCCATAGCTGACATATTTATCAATCCATGCTTGTTGTGTGTGTCTGTATTGCAGAAGGAGGTGGTGGTCGACAATGTCTTCGTCATCGCAGCGTTCCTCGCGCAGCGGTGACTCGTTCGGTTCGCTGGGTCGGCCTTCGCCGGAGAGCCAAAGCAGCGCCGTCATCTCGCTGCTCAGTCACGCCCGCACCCTGCGCGTCCCGTACGGAGAGCAGAAGCGCATGCTGGCGCAGGCCCTGCTGGGGGACCCTCACTTCGCCGAGAGCGGGGAGCTGCTGCAGACTATGGAGAAAGGAGGTGCGTTGTAAGGTTGTTGCTGGTATGCTATCTACATATCGGTTACTGTAGGCATGTGTACAAGGAGATGGGGCAGGGGCGACGTCTTTCGTTTCCACAGACATCTGCGAGTTCGGCAAGTCTGTCCTGCGTCACGTCTGTACCTGTCCTGTAGTTGTGGTGATAAAGCTTTATCACTGAAAAGGGTCTTTAAGGACACCCAATGCCGTTCGTCAAGGTAAAGAGCACCACCAACGTCAGACCAGTAGCCTTATGCTAGCCGCAACGCTTCGCCGGCCTTTTGGACAACCCAGAGTTGTTGTTCTAGTGCCTTATGTTGTCGTCCTTTTTGTTGTCCTCCAGACAGGATTCCTGCCTTGTGCACTCCCACAACATCTCTCTGAACTTGTACATCGCGCTTTGCACACTTGAATGATCCGTTGCAGTTCGGGTCGATTCTGCTCAAACGCCAACTATGGGGACAAAGCCCTGTTAAGTCTCTTGTTTGAAAGTGAAAATTGTTTTTATGAAGTTAGGAGTAGACACTACCCTAGCTGAAATTACTGAGGCACCGCGTACGGCGTGGGTCGTCCGGTTGTAGGAAACACCTGTCCTGTCATTAAAGAGTTTTACGACCGATGATGCCAAGCCAGTTGCATGTGCATGCTCTTGCATTCCTTTGTGCTCCCAGCCACACTCGCAAAGGAATGCAAGGGCTTGCGTACGCAAACTGTTGTGGGCCCCCGGCACCAAACATCTCGGCTGTTTGAAGGCAGGGTTATATGGCCATGCAGGTATTGTCGACCATGGTGGTCGATGACCCTGTGGCATTGCACCGCAAAATCACTTTGCTTCCCATATTTACTCCCGTAAAGTCCGAGTACCAAAGGCAGGCCCCTGTGAAAAGCAGTGCGTCACATTGGTGGGAGGAGCCTCCCGCGTCACGCCCGCGGTGTGCTGAGCCACAGCTGGAGGGAGCTAGAGGAGCGGCATGCGCGCACTGCCGAGAGTCCGCGCGTGCCGCTCCTCTAGCCCGGCAGCGGCTGAGCTTGGGGGCAGCTTTTCAGCCGCTGTGCCAGTTGTCACGTGATCAAAAATAGTGGTGGCGAGCTTGAGACTGGGCGGTGCCCGCATGCCGTGACGTTGCTACAAGCGCCTCATTTTGCCGGCGGCGCCTATCATGGTTAACAAATGTGGAATAGGTTTATTTCGAAGATATTGCGAAGCTTGTTTTATTTCGAACCCAAGCGACTGAGGTTGGGGGGTGGGGTGGTGGTGTGCGGCGAAACCAAAATTATTTTTTAAAGGGTTGTACTCAACTGACTTTTATAAATGTCCTTGCGCGTGCTTGTATACGTGCGCGTGTGTACACGCATGAAAAAAAAAATGAATATTAGTATTCCCAAACTGCCGCTGGCTCCAATGCGGTAAACAGACGAACGGCAGAGCACATCACCTACGAGCTCACAGATGTCTTGTAAATTAAGCAGTAAAGGTTTTCTAGCATTTGCTTTTCTTATGCATTGTTTACGCGCAGTGATGTACCCGGTGATCCACCTGTACGAGCTGCCGGGGCCATTTATGCCCATGGAAGACCGGCTGCTGGGACACGAACGGCTGGGACCAGACTACGTGCTGCACCAAGGTGGGAGACATGCACATGACAGGAGCTTGAACGCATCTATCTATCTATCTATCTATCTATCTATCTATCTATCTATCTATCTATCTATCTATCTATCTATCTATCTATCTATCTATCTATCTATCTATCTATCTATCTATCTATCTATCTGTCTGTCTGTCTGTCTGTCTGTCTGTCTGTCTGTCTGTCTGTCTGTCTGTCTGTCTGTCTGTCTGTATGTATGTATGTATGTATGTATGTATGTATGTATGTATGTATGTATGTATGTATGTATGTATGTATGTATGTATGTATGTATGTATGTATGTATCAATACTGATTGTTGGCCTAGTTGGTACTTCCTTAATGGCATATGCTTTGGCCGCAAATAACACACACACACGAAATAAAGGAATACTCAACCGCTTGTGCTTGTTGTTGAGTGTTCCTTTACTTTGTGTGTGTGTTATTTGCGGCCAAAGCATGCCATTATGTATGTATGTATGTATGTATGTATGTATGTATGTATGTATGTATGTATGTATGTATGTATGTATGTATGTATGTATGTATGTATGTATGTATGTATGTATTGCGGGGTCTCGATATGACGAGCGAGCGTCACGCTCTTGGAGTAAAAGGACACAATAGACACGGTCGGTACAAACCAAACGATGCACACATATTTATTTAACTACTTTTGAAAGACGACATTGTCCGCCGAATCAATACATCAATCGTTATCAACACGCTAGGACATCCGTACACAATATTACCATACACTCCATGACAAACACAATAGCATAACAAACACAATAACACACCGAAGGTGGCGTCGCCAACGCTTGACTTACCACGAGGGCCCCCGCCGCGTAGCCCGTGGTGCCACGCACCGGCGACCCACGCTAAAAACTACTGTTCGCGGCAACAGCCACATGCAGAAGAGACTCGCTCAACTCTCGCCCGCCACCAAGGTTTGCCTTCCGCCAGGGGTCACCGCCGGCACTACCACTCTACCAACCATGATGATGATAGTGGTGATCACCGTTCGTGAACACAACGCCACCTACCGCCCGGTGGTTGTAACCCGAAATGCGGCTTTTGGGCGAGACACGTGCACCACGCAGCGCAAACAACTTTACAGAGGGTGTCAGCCCCCCACAGTATTTATGTATGTATGTATGTATGTATGTATGTATGTATGTATGTATGTATGTATGTATGTATGTATGTATGTATGTATGTATGTGTGACAGAGCCATGTGGATTAGTTCATGAATTACGCACATCCTTCTTAGGAAGCGTTATTTGATAGTTCTTCGTTCGGATCTTACCGACAAAGAGGTGCTTTTCGTTCACTTTAGTTTCCTAGGTTTACTTGATTACTACATTATGGTTAAGACAACATTGAATGTATTGTATGCTTTTCTTGGCCTTGATTGTCCGTTGGATTGATTTGGTTGTTCTGCATGCTTTGACACTGTTAATGCTCACGCATCCAAATGTACCGTATGCACGATGCGCAGGCATCTATGAGGAGATCCGGCAGCACCTACCGTACGGTCGCAGCGCGTACGCCAGCCCCGACGATCGCCGCACTGCCTACATCGTAGCCGGCTTCAAGGTCCTCGAGGCGACATTCCGAGACGTCATGGAGAACAGCTGGAAGGACTGGACGGGTGCACGCGCCATCTACATCAACCTGGCGCAAGAGTTTGGCCTGCACCGGTTCTCTCTCTACCGCAGATCCCAACCAACGTACGCATAAAGTATTTCGTGGCAGACATATCGCCATTCGCGTAATTTCCAGGCTTAGCAACAAAAAATACCATTTCCATCCATGTGCATTGGCCTGTCTTCGTCTCCGCATTTATAGCTTTCCTTTCTACATTTAGTACTTTCGACACGAAAGTGACTGAAGTCACTCAAAATTGACCGACGTCATTTCCGTTACGGAAGTGGTAATTGTGGAAGAGTAAGATCTGTGTTTTTTTTTTTAAAGAAAGAGTTGTCGACAATCTACGCTGAATATTACACTAAGATTTATTTTTTCACTAAAGGACCGCCCAGCAGGGACGTTTGCTGAATGCTAGTGTTTAGAAAAATTTATTCTCGCAGATGGTGGACATCAATGACGTTTCAACAAAGCATCTCAACAGAACAGAACAAGCACAGACACGGAAAAATTTGTTGTAAAAACGACATGTATACATTTTAACGTAAGGTTTTGTAGCGCAGTTTTTAACATAGACAAGAGGGATAAGAAGGACATGACACTCCCTACACTAATAAATTTATTACAGAAAAATACTTTACCTCTCGGTAAAATGATTAATCACCAACTAGCTCAGTTATCAGCCTTATTGGACATGTGCACATATGTACATCACACGGTAAACAAGAAATACAACTAAAATGTCAGTATGTACAGTCTGTTTCATACTTCGGGGAAATCTCGAAACATGTGAATGAAACTCCTGCCAACGCTGCATGTCAAGCGCCGGCAGCAGCTCCCGCATGCACAGACACTTGAAGGGCCATAGTGTTGAACCATGTCATCTGCTATACCGGCACACGAGTACAGCGCTGGCCACACCATGTGTTATGAGATCTGAGATTTCCCCTAAGTGTGAAACAAGACTGTACTCTTTGCGTATATAGATGGCATTTCTGCCGGTACTGAACAAACATGTTTGGAAGAGGGCGCACAAGAGGGCGCATCTCCGCTTGAATGGGAAGTTGAACGCGATATTTTCTGATGTGGATGTGTTGAATGTGTAGGTGGGCTAATAGTCGGTGACCCGCTACCGCCTGTGGGAGTCGAGTTTACTGATTTGTGAGATTGGCCTGTCGAAGCTCCCGAAATGTACTCACCATTCCCAGGCCTAGAAGGCGCTGGTTAGAGGCGTTCACGGGGAGGTCGAGGGCCCACTTTACAATTTTGCGAATGGCAGGCGAAGCGGTCTCGACAACAATGCTCAGACAAAACGAAGTGATTTACTCCGACTGCGAAATCAATAATGTGCGGCCCTCCAGAAAACACGAGCAATGATGCATTGCCTTAAAACATGCCGATTTGTTTCCCGAATAGGGAGCATTTCGGGAATGTTGCTGATAAGATCATTCTCCAACTTTCGAGGCGGCCAAGGGTAGCAAGCACACCCCACTCTAGTCACCTCATGAAGTCCTGGAGGTGTCCAGGCAAAAATGATGCTGTCAGCGCACTCCAAGGGACAGGACAGGAGCAAGTCTCCCGGGTAGGAGGATGCGTTTTGAAGAAGGGAAGTTTTAGTGTACATGCGACTTGCACATACACGAACGAAACAACGAAAACAAGTGAAGGCAGTGCATAGATATTACATACGAGCACTAAAAAACAATTTATGACTGTGTATACGAAAGTTCCAAATTAAGGGCCAATTAAAATGAATGTAGAAAAAGTGTCAAATATTTACAGTTCTTGGTACTTTACTATGGAAGGGCATGAAGCCGTCCCAGTGCAGGAGAAATGCGGAGCTCTTTGGGAACTCGAGCTTGAATTGTTACGAATCAATTGTGAACGCTTCAGATGGCGATGCGCACTCTACTATGAAAGAGTCGTCAGCGTTTAGAAAAAGTTGTTAACAATTTAGAGTTCGAGGTACTCTACTATGTGAAAGCATAACACCGTTTCGTGCGCCTCTCACTTAATGAGGCCGTGGCGACACTTGACCACACGTACGGTTTCTTTTAAAACCACGGAGCCGTATGACAACTTCCAAGTTTTACTTTTCATGAGTGTTACGGGCGCACTTGTTGATTTATGTATTATTTTATTTGTAATGGTTATTTTAGTTTATTTGAAAGAAGCAACTTTAGGAAAGCTTCGAACAAAGCGTGTGGCCTTTGTTTGAAACTTTATCTCAAAAAAGATTCTTTGTGCGCGTCGAATTTTTCTGCAAGAGCGAATGACGGATATGTATAGCTGACGAAGTGTCTCTCCCTGACGCTACGTAGCCTGCTGCACCGCGCCAGCTGTCGTGTTCCACACATTTACTAGGGAGTTTAAGAATAGCGCACCACAAACCATTGCGGTGTGGTTGCTGCCACTGCGCATGCGTCATAGCGCAATCCGCTGTTCCCGCTTGCAGTCCGCCTGCAGAAAATCCGAAATAGCATGCGGCCCCCGCAAAGCGATGGTGTCGAGGATATGGGGTAGCTTCCGTGCATTTGGCTTTGCAAGGGGGGGGGGGGGTGCTAAAGTTCTTATATTTGTTTCTTCAGACGGCAAGCGCTATTCTAAATATAATATGGCGTCCAGAACGCCCGCAACGCTTGCTAACGCTATTCTAAATATCCCTATTATCTCTGCATGGGAACAAGTACTTTTAACTGCGGAGCATTTCGCAGTCGCACGAGGTCGCGGATCCGGTGTCAGCGACGCCGTCTACACCCATACTGCGCATGGTAGTGGTTAGAAGATGAAAAAAGGCACCTGATTTCTGCAACCCTGTCGGGAGCACGGCGCAGTGCCTGCGGAGAAGGGAAAAGGGAGAAAAGTGGAAAGACGGGAAAAAGATTAAGTGAGCAGTGCCACGGTCGTCATCAGCACGAACAGCAGTCCGGAAGACAGGGTAGGGGTGGAAAAGGGCCCGTCCTCAGCAGTAGGTGCACATGATCGCGTCTCGTGCCGCATGCTTGGGTCTTGATCCAAACGTCGCTCTCCTCCCTCTCTCTCAGTACCTCGCAAGGCTGATGTAAGCAGCGTCTGCTAGTGAAATACCGACTGCTCTCGCTGCACAACCATTCAATGGCCACCCTGTATATGTAGGCACTGTATCGCGCGTTCACAATTCAGTCAAGGGCGTCTTTACTTCGCTTTTGCTGCCCCGCCGCGGTGGTGTAGTGGCTAAGGTACTCGGCTGTTGACTCGCAGGTCGCGGGCTCGAATCCCGGCTGCGGCGGCTGCATTTCCGATGGAGGCGGAAATGTAGGCCCGTGTGCTCAGATTTGGGTGCACGTTAAAGAACCCCGGGTAGTCGAAATTTCCAGAGCCCTCCACTACGGTGTCTCTCATAATCTGATGGTGGTTTCGGTACATTAAACACCACATATATATCTACTTCGCTTTCGCTTGACTTAACGTTTTGCTTGAGTAGATGCGATGTATTAATTGATATGTGGGGTTTGAAGTCCAAAAACCATCTACAATATGAGACGCCGTAGTGGAAGGCTCAGGAAATTTTGACCACCTGGGGGTTCTTTAACGTGCACTCAAGTCTGAGCACACGGGCCTACAACATTTTCGCCTCCACCAAAACACGCAGCCCGAAGACTCTTGTCGTGTTTGAGACAACTGGTTTATTAGATGCGACTGTAGGGCAGTGTTTGATTCGACATTCGAACATAAAAAAACGCGTTACAGGAGCGACTTCAGCACCTTCTCGTACGTGCTGCTCATCGAGTGCCGGACGGTGACGGCGGACAACGCCCTTCGGCTGCTGGACTTCGTGCAGCGATTCCGGTCTAGCCGCATGTCCGGCTACCTGTCCGTCTACAACGCGCGCCACCTCGGCTTGGAGAGCTACGCCCGCGGAAGCCAGGAGCTGCTTGTACTCAGTCCAACGCTGCATGGCCCGTCCGATTGGTGGAAGCAGGTACGTCGACATGGGCCTCGGAATACGGGTCACATCTGGGTACTGTTATAGCGCTTCCAGCCTGTCACGTGACTTCCGGGTGCCCAATACCATAGGTTCCTAATTTAGTTTCAGTTACTACTTCTGGTCTAAACTTCCATCCTGAAGGTCTCTAACTTCCGCTTTAACTTGATAGCCTATTCCCAGTACACAGTTCTTTTCGAAAACCCTAAAGAAGTGCACATTAATATGCTTACGTGACCATTTTGATAACCATATAGTACTTCTTTATCAGTTATTGGTACGTCAATTCCTCTGCCTTGGCAAGGCCCACATGCATGCGCACGCAAGCAGCTTTTTAAAAAGTGTCTTACTGGCCCTATTGCAACCACATTATGCCACGTGGAAATAAGTATTTCTGCTGTTTACTTTCTTTGACAATGGTCGGTTATAATGGCTAGATTGGATAATTATGGCTAATTAAGAACTAAATAAAGGTTGTTCTTGGCCAATGTTAGCTAAAAGGTGGCTAATCTGTGCTATATGTCTTGGGTAACTATCGAAAGTGTCCTCCAGTTTTGACTTTATATGTTGGCTAAATGATGGCAAATATTGGGGAACTGTTGGCTGTTATCAACCAGTGAAGATTATCTGCTGTCGGCAGCATCATTGTCTTGAGTTTGCTCAACTTTAGTCGTGGCCCTGACACACGCAGGTACAAGACGCCGTGGCCACCAGCAGCAACGGAAGCACCTCGGACCTGTCGAGCACCACGTCGGAGTCGACTAGCTCGGACGACAACGCCAGACCTCGCGTCACCACGGTGACCACAACCACGCGCTGTCCCATGGCATCATCGAGCGCAACGTCCCGCAGGTCGACGACGAGGGCGACCCAACCGCTGACGGCCGTCGAAGTCGTCGCGACTGAAGATGCACCCCTGTGTTACGTCGACAATGTCAACGTAATCACACTACCAGCTGTTGGAAACCACCACCACAGTAGAATCAACAACAAGTGTTCTACCATGACTCCCATCTACGAGAACCTCGTAGGCTCGAGCCGTTACTACCAGGACACCGACACGCACTCTTCCCACAGCTCGCGGTCACACCGCTCGGCTCGGGGTTCCACAAATGGTTCATCCACTAATGGCCTGGAAGAGACGGACCTGTCCTACTCAGTTGAAGAGGAGTCCTACTCGTCGTCGGCTAATACCGGAAGCGGTTCGGACGACGTGGACTCTTCCGACCATAGGCGACCCAGGTCGTCCAGGTCGTCAACGATGCGTCGGGTATGGTTCGAGGACTGCGCCCTCTTGGACGACGTCATCGCCCAGGCGGCTGAAAGGGAGCCGCCGTCTCCGCCGAAGGTCGAGAACCGCAACGACGACGACCAACGGTCGTTGGCCAAGGAGTACCTGGCTTTGGATGAGATGTTGCGAAACCTGCAGTGCGCGGACGAAGTGCCCCCGCCCGAACCTCGGAGTTCGGTCAGGCGGAAACTGTGGTAGACTGGTGAGGGGTGGGGAAGGCGCGGAGATCATTTACTATGATCGTGCATATAAGGATGACATCTGCAGGGCTGGGAACTGGGGCACCTAGACAAGTGTTTTACGTCTATTGGTTTGGCCAGATAGCATCAGGGTTCTGCGCATATATAAGCCTGCACACAGAGAAAGGAAGCAGGGTCCCCTTCCTAATCATCTAAGAGTGGTGGCCATGACTGCACCAAGTCAGACCTCGAAATGATAATGGCAGGGACGAGATAAAAAACTGTCCCTTTCTCTGTCTCTTTCAGTAAAATGAATTTTCATTATGGACCTGTACCAACACTCCCTGCTGTATGACCTAACAGTCGGACATGTGCGCCATTGTTTAAAGTGCAGTAGTGGTGGCTGAAGAGCCCTGATGTTCCTTTACCAGAACGGTTCTTGTGAGGAAACAAACTTCGGTCTCCGGCTTTCTTGGGGTAAACGTGTGCAGTAAGCGGTCCCCGTTTACCCCAGGGAAGTCATAGATCGAAGGCAGGGCATTGTGACAAGAGCGCACGTCAGCGTTTCCTTTTTTGTTTTTGCTTTTGCAACCATTGGCGAAGCTTATTTAATGTTGGACTCTGCCACTGGGGTGAGGGGAGGTTGCGCTACGGGGAAGCTAAAGTGAACTAGATATTTCAATTGGTGAAGACCGGCTGCAAAACTTTATCCTTTAAAGTATTGTAATGGTCCTTTTAAGTATTGGTGAAAACCAAAGGCAAAAAGGTGCCTTTAAATGAATTCTGGTGGAGAACATTGCAAGTTTTATGCTTGTGAATGAACCAGAGACGTACAGTACCTATGTGTCGCGTAACAAAATTACTGGGTACAACTTTTTAGCATCATTTATTTGAAGCCATCCAATGAGTGTAAGTATCTGCTGGCCGATTCATTCCCCTCCTCACTCACATCCGTTTGGGTGTGAGTGGGGTGAACCATCTCAAAATATGGTGGCGTGTACCTGTGAGTGCTTGTGTGATGTTAAAACTGTCATGTCGTCTTTGTAACGCCTCATAATGTCGCGTTTAGAATAGAAACTTTGCATTTAGTCATTTTTGAAAACAAATATTTTGTGTTTAGTCCTTAAGCTTGAGCAACATGTGTTTTTCAACCGCAGAAGCTGCAGAAAACTTTTGCATTGTTTGTGTTTCTTTATGTTGTCTGTTTAAGTAGTTTGCGAAATATTCCCTGTTGTTAGAGCATTGTTTCAAATATTTTTCATATCATATTTAGCAGTAATCCGATGACTAACCGATTTTATGTTTCTGAAGAAGGTGACGATGCAATAGTTGCCAACATTTCCTATTTATACAAGTCTCTCACTTACTCCACTACAGGGACGTCAGTGTCTGCAGAGGATGTTTTAAACACTAAATTAACGTGCATATGAAATGCCAAGATGTCAATTTTTTAAAGTCTCATATTGGTGAAGCAGGCATATCATCATTTATTCGGTACTTCAACTGATGCTGAAACACTGCACACCTCGTATGCCTTTCTTAAAAAAAGGCTGCAACGAAAATTTCTGAGGGCGTTTTGAGAAAGCAGCTGGTCGTGTTCAATTTCCCCACGAACAATAGCATCGCTATAACCAAGATGTGATCATTATATGTACGTATTGAAATTTCAGTAATCAATTGCTCGTTGTTTTAATCAATCATTTGCACTGATAAATCATGAACTGTTTGTCTACTGATAGTGTTTTGCAATGCTGTAGTGCACAATTTGGGGTAATTGTTTATTTTTTATAGCTATGTTTTTCCTTTTTGATGACTACACGCAGGCTTGATCGTCCAATGCCTTTACGCCAATAAGCTTCTTGTCATTAATTAACAGCAACCAAAGACTATATGGCGTTAGATAATGATAAAAAAGCTCTAAATATGTGAAAGCTTTCCTTTTTTTTTCGGCGTATTTTACTGCTGCTTAGGCCTGACGAATTCTCAGGAATTTTTCATAAGTTATCTTTTGTTTGTTAGTTTGGTAGCTTTAGACTGCACATTTCATGTCAACTTTGGAGCTATATTTATTTATATTACAGTGGTGGCAAGCACAGGATTTTCCTGAGTTCATATTGTTGTTAATAAAGAAATTAACCAACGCTTCTTCAACATAACGAAAAGAATGAAAAGTATCAGCTTAAGCTGTAAAAAACCTGACAGTTTCGTGTCAGTCATTTCATAAGAACTTTTTTTTAAAGACATCTTATATAAAATATGCACATGGATGCGACGATTGTGCTCGGAGCAAATCGCTCGCCAGCAGATATGAGTCTCTTTGTAGTCAAACAAACAGGTGTAAATTTGAGGGCTTCTTTTTTTTGTTATACACAATATTAGTTTTTAACTTTTTGTCAGTCAAGCATTGCATCGGTTAAAAAACGCTGAATTGTATTTTTTTTTTTTAGTGTTGTAAAGAAGCTTGACAATCTCGCATTCCTTTATACTTGTTTTTGCCACATGGTTCCTCCCTCTCATGCAAGCGTGGTTCTCGTATATGCAGTTCTTTTTTTTTTCTTTTTGGAACGAATCCAAATCCACGCTGTTAAAACGTTTCATATTGTGTTGTTTTCAACTTTTAGATTATTTTCAATTGTTACTTTTAGGAACAATATGCTATAACTTCGTGTAGTCATTTCATCGTATAATTATAGTTTTAATAAATTCCATAGTGCATCTTCATATGGTTGCCATAGCTTTAAAGCACATTTAAGTCAATACCTGTTATGCTGGTACACGTGTATTTATGCCAGACATGAAAAAAAAAAAACTGTTTTTCTTGCATTTAATCTGTGTTGCCTCTGTGATAACTCTGCATAATGCCTTAATGCAAGTGCACTTGCTGCAGCCACTACTCATAACACAAATCAAATAGGTAGAAGATATAATTCTTTCTACCTTTACGAAATTTTGATACAATATCGTTTTCGCAGTATTATGTGTGTTTGTGTGTGTTATTAGCACAAATTATGTAATATGTGGCACGCACAAGTTTTTTATATCGTCAATAACTTTTTGTACGCACAGACAAAGCATTTGAGTCAACTTGAAGTGTGACAAAGTTTATCGTGCAAGAATATTATTGAATGTAGGCATACAAATACCTCGTAGCTTGTGAATCGATGTATCTTATAACAGTGTATATACGTGTTTTGTAAATAAAATAGATTGACGAAATGAGAGGTTTGACAACATTTATGCAAGCTGCTGCCTTTGAACATACACAAGCGCTTTGTTTTTCGTTTGTGGGTACGTGAAATATTTTCCTGACACTTATTGATTTCTAATCAACGATGACATTATGAATTGCGGTGTTTTATGTTAAAAACTGAAACGATAAAAAGCACAAACATGCACACATTCCTCATTCTGAAATGAACTTCTCTGTATTGCTCCTTCGTACAACTGATGATTAAGTGGTGCTTGAATAAGTCCACCGTGGACGGCTGCAGTCAAATATAATAAACCAATCTCTAAAGCTATGCTTCTGTTGACTGGATGCGCCGGAAACAACCACAGAGTCAGAGGCGCGTCATGGAAGCCATATGATGGATATTATTTATGGCAGATCCAGTTCTTGTTCAGTGGAAGGTAAAATTTAAATGCAAAAAAAAAGCTTGCTTGCGTTAATAATTAAGGACGATCAATTAACTGAAACTGGAAGAATCAAGGTTTCTTTTTCTTTGGGGGGGGGGGGGGCAGACAATTAATCCGGGTAACTTGTATAAAAACCACAATTCAAATAGTAATGTAAACGTGCAGAAAGATAAGCGAAAGAAAGGCTAACTTGCCGTGTGCAGGGACCGAAATGTCGGAGCGTCAGTCAGCACCGCTCCCATGCCCCTGGATGGGGGGATAGTTGCTGGGGTAGCTCAGTTGCTAGAACATCGGACGCGTTATTCGAAGGTCGCAGGCTCGGTGCCTGCCCACGTACGGCAACCATTAGGTATCTTTTCGTCCACTTTTCCATTTCCAGTAACATCCCCTATACTTTCCTCAGCACGGTTGTCTGTTGGATCTCATTGTGTCTAACGAAGAAAGCGAGCCCTTAAAAGTACACTTCTTTCCTTCGGTCTTTTCGTGCACTGTTGGCTCACATATCTACTTATTCCTTTTCCCGCGCATTCAACTTCCGCAGCACAACATGCGCTTCTGAATTTCGTCACAGGGCCCGCGCACTAGGAGCTACATCCGCCCAGGTCTTCATGCCATGCAGCATGTGAGTACGAAAGCCACACTCAATTTTCGACAGCCTTGTGGTAGTTGATCGCGATCTCCCCGAGTTTAATTTGCAAGTACACTGCTTATTGGAAGCTTATCCTGGTCTTTTCTCTTTAATGATATAGAGGTTGTGTCATATAATCAGGTGTATACATGAGGTAATGCACTAAGCAGGCTATAAGTCGCAAATTTATCTTCACTAAGGAGCCTTAATTACGATTCGTGAAAACCACTCGCACATCGTAAACCGTCACGGTCTTGCATTTGGCGCCTAGCGTTCTTTCACTTGCGTCTTTCATTTATTTGGTCTCTTTTTCACGTAAGCATACATCTCAATCACGGTGCTAATGCATGACTTTAAAATGAGCAGTGTTGGCGTACTTCATTTCTTGTATGTGAGAAAGCATACGCGAGTTGTTTGCCGCAACCGAAACTTGACAATAAAAGCATCAAAATACTACAGGTAACATATTTTAGGAAACTGTTCCTCTTTATATGACTCAGTGATTTTATACAAAACACTTTCGCAGGGACAGTTAAAAGCAATCATTTCAGTTACTAATAAATATCCCATAATAAATATCCCAACACTAAATTTGGCGATACAAATAGTTTATCAATTACATCAGTTGCAAATCCCCCACACAGCAATCTCCAAAAACCGAACACCAAACTAATCAAGTAAAAAGTCATCAACTGATTGTAGCGCCACCTCTTGACTAAAAAAAAGGATACATTTGGTACAAACATTTTTTGTGTTTTTTTTTCATGAACGAAGTCGCAAGCTTTATTGAACCAAGTGGTAGGTTTACGTTTGTAGCTTCTTTTCTGCAGGCAGAATAAGGTCAGATGATTCCATCAACACATTGTAGACACACATAAAAGTTCTAATTTTAGTTATAACATACGAATGACTTGAAGAGTGCAGGTACGTGGTGTTTTTTATTGTTGCTTCTAGGTAGCGCGTCAATCTGCGAGCTTCTATGGTTGAGTAATGGGTGTAGTTGCGAAACGCCCACATAGCAAAAGTTAAAAACCTGAACATACAACTGATCAACTAAGCGACCTTTAACTGATTGTAGCGCCAGCTGTCGACAAAAAAAAATACGTTTAGTAACATTTTGATGGTACGTTTGTCATGAACAGGGCAAGCTTGATGAAGCGAGTGGTGCGTTTACGATAGTAGCTCTCTTTCTGCAGGCAGAATAAGACCACATAACTCAGTCGACACATTTCATACACACATAAAGATTCTCATTTTAATTATAAATTACGCAACCACTTGAAGGCTGCAGCCAAGTAGTGTTTTCTATTTTGTCTCCTACACGGCGCGTCAATCTGCAAATTTATGGCCTAAATATTTGGATAGTTGCGAAACTTTCATAAAGCAAAAGTTCAAAACTTGAACATCATACTGATCAACTGTTTAACCATCAACTGATTGTAGCGCCAGCTTTCAACAATAAGAACAGCACAACTTGCATCTTGCATTTTTTGTGGTGTTTTTGTGTTGCAAGCAACAGGGTCACAAGCTTGATAAATCGAGTAGTGCATTCACGTTGGCGGCTCTTTGCAACTTTGTCAACACACTACTAAAAATTTTGATTTTAAATATTAACGCAACAACGGCGAAGACTACCGCTACTACAGCTTTGCTGTGTTTATCGTTTTCGCCTGTAGGTGACGCGTAAGTCTGCGAGTTCTATCTTGTCTTGCAAATTTTAGGTTGCGTGTTTGGACGGAGCGTCGCATCTGATGTCCTTAATAAACTCTGGGCAGGGCCGGCAGCTGTTAATGGCGGCAGTTATGCGGCGAAATTTCTCGATCGTACACCCGTTTTCGTAATTTCTTTAGCGATTTACCGTTAATATAAAAAACAGGCGAGTCGGAATAGCTTAACTAGACGTCAGTTTTCCAAGTAAGCGCTAGAATGGCCGCTGACAACGTTGTGGATGGCAAATCAAAGGTAATTTTTTGTGGTGCCGGAAACTGTTTCCCGTGCTGCCGCAATAGCATTGCGGTCTGGTTAGTCTTGTTTTGCGCTTATTTTCAAGTTCTATGATTGATATCTTAATGAAGGTACCCTCGCGTACGTCTTCAGATTAGCTTAATGGCGTATTGCTGCGCAGTAAAGGCAATTTACAGCTTGATTGGGAGACGGGTATCTATCGGAATTGTTTCGATTTTCGGTAGAGTTGTGAACAACAGCGCGCAAAAGTTAGAACGAAAAAAAAAAAAAACATCAAGAGCAACACACGCGGCAAACTTTTTTTTTTTCATTTCGTCCTAGTTCCTGTGCGCTCTTGTACGAAAAAAAAATGAGGCGTTAGGATTGCAAGCCCATAGAATTGTTTTGGCATGCCGTGAATATTTAGGCGGCCTCTTGGTAATGTTAGACGAAGAAAGTGCTTAACTGCGCTAACGACAGGAGGGGATAGAAGAGACGAGAACAAAGCGCTGAACTAAGAACGAAATTTTATTGCAATCCAACTGCAATATATAGGAAAACAGAATCTGCGCATAACCACGCAACATCAGCAAAATTGGACATGCATGTGCCGAACGGCCTACCTAGGTGTTATTTATACCTATGTTATTTCTAAATTCAGTTGGAATTCGACGTTAACATGACGTGCGGCGGGTGTGAGGCCAAAGTACGCGAGTCCCTGCAAAAGATCGACGTCCAGAACATGGTCATCGACGTGGACAAACAGAGCGTCGTGGTGGAGACCGAGATTCCATTCACCAAAGTCCAGGAAGCCATCCGAAGCACCGGAAAAGTGGCCGTGCTGAAAGGGTTCGGCCCTTCTGCAGGTACGGAGAATATTGCGTGAGGGTGTTTGGCTCACCATAAACCCTCGGATGCCTTATCATGGCTGCCTTTCAGCGTTATCGCTTTGTCATAACTGATGTGCGCGACTACCCGTGCGCCAGTTACTACTGCGACGTTGGAATGGTAATTTTGAGCAGAAGTATGCATGTTGGCCTGGAAAATAATAAATGTAGGGACTTCTGCAGTGTCGGCCTATAAATTCGACGTCAAAACGGAACAAATATTCACAGCTAGTAGAAAGTTAAGAAATGAAAGGCATAATCAGGACAAGATTGGAACGTAAGCCCTAGCTGACGTTTCAACAAACTGACTTGTCTTCGATGCTGCAACTTGTCTTCATCAAAGCTTCCAGCCCTATAGTCATCCGTCGCCATAGCAACAGACAAACTTTATTGCTGACAGGTCAACAGTTGCGATACATGTTGATGATACATCTGTGTTACGTCGACAATGTCAACGTGATCACGCTACCAGCCGTTGGAAACCACTAGTACAGTAGAATCAACAAGTGTTCTACCATGACTCCAATCTACGAAAGCCTCGTAGGCTCGAGCCGTTATTACCAGGACCACGACACGCACTCCTCCCACAGCTCGCGGTCGCACCGCTCTGCTCGGGGTTCCACAAACGGTTCATCCACTAATGGCCTGGAAGAGACGGACCTGTCTTACTCAGTTGAAGAGGAGTCCTACTCGTCGTCGGCTAATACCGGAAGCGGTTCGGACGACGTGGACTCTTCCGACCATAGGCGACCCAGGTCGTCCAGGTCGTCCAGGATGCGTCAGGTATGGTTCGAAGACTGCGCCCTCTTGGACGACGTCATCGCCCAGGCAGCCGAAAGGGAGCAGCCGTCTCCGCCGAAGGTCGAGAACTGCAACGACGGCGACCAACGGTCGTCGGCCAAGGAGTACCTGGCATTGGACGAGTTGTTGCGAAACCTGCAGTGCGCGGACGAAGTGCCCCCGCCCGAACCTCGTAGTTCGGTCAGGCGGAAACTGTGGTAGACTGGTGAGGGGTGTGGCGCTGGGATCATTTACTACTATTGTGCATATAAGGATGGCGTCTGCAGGGCTGGGTAGTGGGGTAGCTAGACAAGTGTTTTACGTCTATTGGTTTGGGCAGATGGAATCAACGTTCTCAGCAAATATATGCGTGCACACAGAAAAAGGAAGCAGGGTCCCCTTCCTAATCCTCTAAAAGGGTGGCACCCGTGCCTGTACCAAGTCGGACCTCGATAATGAATTTTGAGCACATGGCAGGGACGAGGGAAAGAACTGTCCCTTTCTCTGTCCCTTTCAGTAAACTGAATTTTCATTACGGACCTGTACCAACACTCCCAGTTATATGAACTAACAGTCGGACATGTGCGTTATTGTTTAAAGTGCAGTAGTGGACGCTGAAGAGCCCTGATACTCCGTTACCAAAACGGTTCTTGTAAGGAAACAAACTTCGGTCTCCGGCTTTCTTGGGGTAAACGTGTGCAGTAAACGGTCCCCATTTACCCCAGGGAAGTCATAGATCGAAGGCAGGGCATTGTGACAAGAGCGCACGTCAGCGTTTCCTTTTTTGTTTTTGCTTTTGCAACCATTACGAAGCTTATTTAGTTTCGGACTCTGCCACTGGGGTGAGGGGTGGTTGCGCTACGCGGAAGCTAAAGTGAACTAGATATTTCAATTGGTGAAGACCGGCTGCAAAACTTTATCCTTTAAAGTATTGTAATGGTCCTTTTAAGTATTGTTGAAAACCGATGGCAGAAAGGTGCCCTTAAAAGAATTCTGGTGGAGAACATTGCGGGTTATATGCTCGTAAATGAACCATAGATGTACAGTACCGTCGTGTCGTGTAACAAAGTTACTGGGTACGATTTTTTAACAACGTTTACTTCTAGCAGTTTGATGAGTGTAAGTATCTGCTGGCCGATTCATTCCCCTCCTCACTCACATCCGTTTGGGTGTGAGGGGGGGGAACCATCTAAAAATATGGTGGCGTGTACCTGTGAGTGCTTGTGTGATGTTAAAACTGTCATGTCCTCTTTGTAACGCCTCATAATGTCGCGTTTAAAACAGAAACTTTGCATTTAGTCATTTTCCAAAACAAAAAAATATTTAGTGTTGAGTTCATATGCTTGAGCGACATGTGTTTTTCAACTGCAGAAGCTGCAGAATGCTTTTGCATTGTTTTTGTTACTTTATGTTGTCTGTTTAAGTAGTTTGCGAAATATTTGCCGTTGTTGGAGCGTTGCTTCAATTATTTTTCATATCATATTTAGCAGTAATCCAATGACTAACCGATTTTGTGTTTCTGGAGAAGGTGACGATGCAATAGTTGCCAATATTTCCTACTTATACAAGTCTCTCACTCACTCCACCACAGGGACGTCAGTGTCTGTAGAGGATGTTTAAACACTAAATTTACCGTGCATATGAAATGCCAAGATGTCAATTTTTTAAAGTCTCGTATTGGTGAAGCAGGCATATCATCATTTATTCGGTACTTCAACTGATGCTGAAATACTGCACGCCTCGTATGCCTTTCTTAAAAAAAGGCTGCAACGAAAATTTCTGAGGGCGTTTTAAGAAAGCAGCTGGTCCTGTCCAATTTCCCCACGAACAATAGCATCGCTATAACCAAGATGTGACCGTTATATAGACTACATATTGAAATTCCAGTAAT
This sequence comes from Rhipicephalus microplus, assembly GCF_043290135.1. Classification (NCBI taxonomy): domain Eukaryota; kingdom Metazoa; phylum Arthropoda; class Arachnida; order Ixodida; family Ixodidae; genus Rhipicephalus; species Rhipicephalus microplus. Next base: position 10,384,669 of record NC_134707.1, read on the forward strand.
CAATTTCTCGATGTTTTAATCAATCAATTGCACTGATAAATAATGAACTTTTTGTCTACTGATGGTGTTCCGCAATGCTGTAGTGCACAATTTAGGGTAATTGTTTATTTTTTATAGCTATGTTTTTTTTTTTGATGACTACACGCAGGCTTGATCGTCCAATGCCCCTACGCCAAGAAGCTTCTCGTCATTAATTAACAGCAACCAAAGACTATATGGCATTAGATAATCATAAAAAAGCTCTAAATATGTGAAAGCTTTCCTTCTTTTTTCGGCGTATTTTACTGCTGCTTAGGCCTGACAAATTCTCAGGAATTTTTCATAAGTTTTGTTTTGTTTGTTAGTTTGTTAGCTTTAGCCTACGCATTTCATGTCAACTTTGGAGCTATATTTATTTATATTACAGTGGTGGCAAGCACAGGATTTTCGTGAGTGTATATTGTTGTTAATTAAGCAATTAAACAACGCTTCTTCAACATAACAAAAAGTATGAAAAGTATCAGCTTAAGCTGTAAAAAACCTGACAGTTTCGTGTCAGTCATTTCATAAGAACTTTTTTTTAAAGACATCTTATATGAAATATGCACATGGATGCGACGATTGTGCTCGGAGAAAATCGCTCGCCAGCAGATATGAGTGTCTTTGTAGTCAAGCAAACAGGTGTAAATTTGAGGGCTTCTTTTTTTTGTTATACACAATATTAGTTTTTAATAACTGTCAGTCAAGCATTGCATCGGTTAAATAACGCTGAACTGTATTATTTTTTTTTAGTGTTGTAAAGAAGCTCGACAATCTCGCATTCCTTTATACTTGTTTTTTCCACATGGTTCCTCCCTCTCATGCAAGCGTGGTTCTCGTATATGCAGTTCTTTTTTTTTTCTTCTTGGAACGAATTCGAATCCATGCTGTTGAAACAATTAATTTTTTGTTGTTTTCAACTTTTAGATTATTTTCAATTGTTACCTTTAGGAACACTATGCTATAACCTCGTGTAGTCATTTCATCGTACAATTATAGTTTTAATAAATTCCACAGTTCCACAGTGCATCTTCATATGGTTGCCATAGCTTTAAAGCACATTTATGTCAATACCTGTTATGCTGGTACACATGTATTTATGCCAGACATGAAAAAAAAAAACTGTTTTTCTTGCATTTAATCTGTGTTGCCTCTGTGATAACTCTGCATAATGCCTTAATGCAAGTGCACTTGCTGCAGCCACTACTCATAACACAAATCAAATAGGTAGAAGATATAATTCTTTCTACGTTTACGAAATTTCGATACAATACCGTTTTCGCAGTATTATGTGTGTTTGTGTGTGTTATTAGCACAAATTATGTAACATTTGGCACGCACAAGTTTTTTATATCATCAATAACTTTTTGTACGCACAGACAAAGCATTTGAGTCAACTTGAAGTGTGACAAAGTTTATTGTGCAAGAATGTTGTTGAATGTAGGCATAGAAATACCTTGTAGCTTGTGAATCGATGTATTTTATAACAGTGTATATATGTGTTTTGTAAATAAAATAGATTGATGAAATGAGAGGTTTGACAACTTTTATGCAATCTGCTGCCTTTGAACACACACAAGCGTTTTGTGTTTCGTTTGTGGTACGTGAAACGTTTTCCTGACACTTATTGATTTCTAATCAACGATGACATTATGAATTGCGGTGTTTTATGTTGAAAACTGAATCGATAAAAAGCACGAACACGCACACATTCCTCATTCTGAAATGAACTTCTCTGTATTACTCCTTCGTACAACTGATGATTAGGTGGTGTCTGAATTTGTCCACCATGGACGGCTGCAGTCGAATATAATAAACCAATCTCTAAAGCTATGCTTCGGTTGACTGGATGCGCCAGAAACAACCACAGAGTCAGAGGCGCGTCTCGGAAGCCATGTGATGGATAATATTTATGACAGATCCGGTTCTTGTTCAGTGGAAGGTAAAATTTAAATGCAAAATAACGCTTGCCTAGCGTTAATAATTAAAGACGATCAATTAACTGAAGCAGGAAAAATCAAGGTATCTTTTTTTTTTGGGGGGGGGGGGCAAACAATTAATCCGGGTAACTTGTATAAAAACCACAATTCAAATAGTAATGTAAACGTGCAGAAAGAAAAGTGAAAGAAAAGCTAACTTGCTGGGTGCAGGGACCGACACAGCGACAGGAACATCTGCGGGGCTCTCTGCGAATTCATATATAAAACAAGAAGATTACCTTGCCGAGTCAGCGATCAGCTCTCGAATTTTACTAGCCACACTACCACTTATTATTTAGCTGATACACTGCAATCATTCAACTTTCCGAAGAGTTTCATATAACGATCACACCTCAGATATTCAACAAATTTTATTATTTCTCTCCTCCCCCCCTTTTTTCTTTTTTTTTTACATTGCGCCAAAATAATTTCACAGTGAAAACACAGTAATCATATTCCCCTAGTCTAGAAAACCTAAAGGTATTGACTTGCATCAACCACCAGCTTCTTGGCCAATCCCCGTTAGTGGGTGAAAGCCACAAAAGAAAGGAACAAGCAAGCAAGCAAACAGCCGATTCCTTAGCTAAGTCGTCAATCAGCCAACCAATTCTACCACTCTGTCTATCACCCGCTTATGTGAGTGCTGCTCGATTCCACAGACGTACGCTTATGCAAGTTTTTAAAGGTTCAGCACTAACAAACTCTTCAGAATATCGCCATTTATTATATCCCTGGCGAAGAGACTTTTGCCGCACTCGAAAACAAGAATTAGCTATCACAAGGCTGCATTGCCGGGTACCAAATCTAAATTTCTATAAACACAGGTCTGCTCAGGCACCTTCGCCACTGTGTGCATTCTGTGATGAACTGGAAACAATAGGCCATTTCTTTTTGACCTGCAGGCGGTTTAACACATTACGAAAAACCCTATTAGAAATACCTTTATGTGGTATTGGTATGGACTTATCTTTGCCTGTCATTTTGTCTTTTGGAGCTTCCATTTCTGGTTTCTCTAATGCGGCAGTATGCGCGGCCTTCCGGGACTATATTGATGAAACTAATAGGTTGACTAATCAACCAGTTTCGTTATCCTAACAGGACCACATATATACGTATAAAATCATATTATTGCTCTATACTAAGAATAAATTCGTTTATTTAAATATTTGTATGCATTACATTAGGCACCACACTTTCCTAGGCTATCGGTAATCTTTCTGTTCAACCTCCATCATTACAAATCTGAACAGTAAATTTTGAAACCGCTCGATTCTTGGTCAATCCCCCACAGCGGGTATGCGCCAATAACAATAGGAGAACAACAAGCAAACCTGCGACAACGTCGGAGCGTCAGTCAGCGCCGCTCCCATGCCCCTGGATGGGGCGAAAGTTGCTGCGGTAGCTCAGTTGCTAGAACATCGGACGCGTTATTCGAAGGTCGCAGGTTCGGTGCCTGCCCACGTACGGCAACAATTGGGTATCTTTTCGTCCACTTTTTCATCTCTAGTAACATCCCCTATACTTTCCTTAGCATGGTGGTCTGTTAGATCTCATTGTGTCTAACGAAGAAAGCGAGTCCTTAAAAGTATACACTTCTTTCCTTCGGTCTTCTGGTGCACTGTTGGCTCACATATCTACTCATTTCTTTGCCGTGCTTTCAACTTCCGCAGCATAACATGCGCTTCTGAATTTCGTCACAGGGCCCGCGCACTAGGAGCTACATCCGCCTAGGTCTTCATGCCATGCAGCATGTGAGTACGAAAGCCGCGATCAATTTCCGACAGCCTAGTGGTAGTTGATCGCGATCTTCCCGAGTTTAATCTGCAAGTGCACTGCTTATTGGAAGCTTATCCTGGTCTTTTCTCTTTAATGATATAGAGGTTGTGTCATATAATCAGGTGTATACATGAGTTAATGCACTAAGCAGGCTATAAGTCGCAAATTTATCTTCACTAAGGAGCCTTAATTACGATTCGTGAAAACCACTCGCACATCGTAAATCGTCACAGTCTCGCATTTGGCGCCTAGTGTTCTTTCACTTGCGTCTTTCATTTATTTGGTTTCTTTTTTATGTAAACATACATATCAATCACGCTGTTAATGCATGACTTTAAGATGAGCAGTTTGCCGTACTTCATTTCTTGTATATGAGAAAGCATATGCGAGTTGTTTGCCGCAACCGAAACTGAAACTTGACAATAAAAGCATCAAAATACTACAGGTAACATATTTTAGGAAACTGTTCCTCTTTATATGACTCAGTGATTTTATACAAAGCACTTTGGCAGGGAATGTTAAAAGCAATCATTTCAGTTAATAATAAATATTTCATAATAAATATCCAAACACCAAATTTGGCGAGACAAATAGTTTATCAATTACATTAATTGCAAAACGCCTACACAGCAAACTCCAAACACTGAGCACCAAACTGATCAAGTAAAAAACCATCAACTGATTGTAGCGCCAGCTGTTGACTAAAGAAAAGGATACCATTGGTACGAACATTTTTTTGCTTTTTTAATGAACAAAGCCGCAAACTTGATGAATCGAGTGGTAGGTTTACGTTTGTAGCTTCTTTTCTTCAGGCAGAATAAAGTCACATAACCCTATCGACACATTGTAGACACACATAAATGTTCTCATTTTAGTTATAATTTACGAACGACTTGAAGGGTGCAGGTACGTGGTGTTTTTTATTGTTGCTTCTAGGTAGCGCGTCAATCTGCGAGCTTCTATGGTTGAGTAATGAATGTAGTTGTGAAACCCCCACATAACAAAAGTTAAAAACCTGAACATACAACTGATCAACCAAGCGACCATCAACTGATGGTAGCGCCAGCTATCGACAAAAAAAAAAAATACGTTTAGTAACATTTTTGTGGTACGTTTGTCATGAACAGGGCAAGCTTGATGAAGCGAGTGGTGCGTTTACGATAGTAGCTCTCTTTCTGCCGGCAGAATAAGACCGCATAACTAAGTCGACACATTTCAGACACACATAAAAGTTTTCATTTTAATTATAAATTACGCAACCACTTGAAGGCTGCAGCCAAGTAGTGTTTTCTATTTTGTCTCCTACTCGGCGTGTCAATCTGCAAGTTTTTATGGCATAATTATTTGGATAGTTGCGAAACTTTCATAAAGCAAAAGTTCAAAACTTGAACATCATACTGATCAACTGATTGACCATCAACTGATGCTAGCGCCAGCTTTCGACAATAAAAACAGCACAACTTGCATCTTGTATTTTTTGTGGTGTTTTTGTGTCGCAAGCAACAGGGTCACAAGCTTGATAAATCGAATAGTGCAATCACGTTGGCGGCTTTTCGCAACTTTGTCAACACACTAAACATTTTGATTTTAAATATTTACGCAACAACGACGAAGACTACCGCTACTACAGCTTTGCTCTGTTTATCGTTTTCGCTTGTAGGTGACGCGTAGGTCTGCGAGTTCAATCTTGTCTTGCAAATTTTAGGTTGCGTGTTTGGACGGAGCGTCTCATCTGATGTCCTTAATAAACTCTGGGCAGGGCCGGCAGCTGTTAATGGCGGCAGTTATGCGGAAAATTATCTCAATCGTACACCCGTTTTCGTAATTTCTTTAGCGATTTACCGTTAATATAAAAAACAGGCGAGTCGCAAATGCTTAATTAGACGTCAGTTTTTCAAGTAAGCGCTAGAATGGCTGCTGACAACGTTGTGGATGGCAAATCAAAGGTAATTTTTTCTGGCGCCGGAAACTGTTTCCCGTGCTGCCGCAATAGCATTGCGGTCTGGTTCGTCTTGTTTTGCGCTTATTTTCAAGTTCTATGATTGATAGCTTAATGAAGGTGCCCTCGCGTACGTCTTCAGATTAGCTTAATGGCGTATTGCTGCGCAGTTAAGCTAATTTACAGCTTCATTAGCAGATGGTTATCTGTCGGAATTGCTTCGATTTTCGGTAGAGTTGTGAACGACAGCGCGCAAAAGTTAGAACGAAAAAAAAACATTAAAAGCAACACACGCGGCAAACATTTTTTTTTTTCATTTCGTCCTACTTCCTGTGCGCTCTTGTACAAAAAAAAAAAAAAGAGGCGTTGGGATTGCAAGCTCATAGAATTGTTTTGGCATGCTGTGAATATTTAGGCGGCCTCTTGGTAATGTTAGACGAAGAAAGTGCTTAACTGCGCTAACGACAGGAGGGGATAGAAGAGACGAGAACAAAGCGCTGAACTAAGAACGAAATTTGATTGCAACCCAACTGCAATATATAGGAAAACAGAAGCTGCGCATAACCACGCAACATCAGCAAAATTGGACATGTATGTGCCGAACGGCCTACCTAGGTGTTATTTATACCTATGTTATTTCTAAACTCAGCTGGAATTCGACGTCAACATGACGTGCGGTGGGTGTGAGGCCAAAGTACGCGAGTCCCTGCAAAAGATCGGCGTCCAGAACATGGTCATCGACGTGGACAAACAGAGCGTCGTGGTGGAGACCGAGATTCCATTCACCAAGGTCCAGGAAGCCATTCGAAGCACCGGAAAAGTGGCCGTGCTGAAAGGGTACGGCCCTTCTGCAGGTACGGAGAATATTGCGTGAGGGTGTTTGGCTCACCATAAACCCTCAGATATCTTAGCACGGCTGCCTTTCGGCGTTATCGCTTTGTCATAACTGATGTGCGCGACTACCCGTGCGCCAGTTACTACTGCGACGTTGGAATGGTAATATTGAGCAGAAGTACGCATATTGGCCTGGAAAATAATAAATGTAGGAACTTCTGCAGTGTCGGGCTATAAATTCGACTTCAAAACGGAACAAATATTCACAGCTAGTAGAACGTAAAGAAATGAAAGGCATAGTCAGAAAAAGATTGCAACGTCGGCCGACGTTTCAACAAAACAGACTTGTCTTCGATGCGGCAACTTGTCTTAATGAAGGCTTCAAGCCCTCTAGTCATCGGTCGCTATAGCAACAGACAAACTTTATTGCTGACAGGTCAACAGTTTGGAGTGCATCAGCAGTGAAAGTGGCTAGTTGGGCTTGTTGATAATACATAGTTATGGCACACTACGCAAAAAAATACACAAAGGCGGAAGAAACACAAACAATGACGACAAGCGTTGAACTATATATGAGCGTTAAATGTTCAGCGCCCGTCGGTTGAGTTCTTTCCGTCCGTTGTGAATTTTCGTGTTGTAGTGTGACATCGGTAGCTAGTCTGCTTGGGTAATATTCAAGAGAAATTTTAGCCTTAGGAAGGGGTGACAAGCCTAAACAGCATCATAAACATAGTGCTACTAATAATCGACATTTAATGACCTTAGTACATAAGTGCTACACAGTTGCGTGATGCCAGCATAAAGGGCCCTTGTGAAGCCTATGCTCTGTTCATAGTAGATTGTTTGACTATTTCATGTGGTAGTTTATTGAAGCTTATCAAGATCAGCTCTTCTTGTGTGTGATAAAGGCCTTCACTGTAAATGTTTCTTTCTCATAGAAGTTGCTCATGGCTGATATTTGCCAAAAGTGTACGTGCAGCTGATATTACGTACATGAAACATGGAAGAAGCCAAGCACCACCATGCTGGAGCCTTTGGTTTTTTGTTTCTTTCTCCGATGCTTTGTGTGTACCTTATCAATATTTGTCTAGTTGCCCTTTCTGTTCTGCTAGCAGACATTGTCCTTATAATCATGCGGATGTGCTTCTTAGATGCAGACAGAGATTAAACATGGTGCAAGTTCATCCCTATCATTATCGTTTAGAACTTATTACCCAAACTATTTGTGCTGATAGTGTCCTGTGTCTGCAGATGTCTTAGCCTTCTCACAGCCAAAAACGTTCTCCTATATCTCTGGTCCGAGCCATGTGTCCTCGTCTGTCTCTTTCTGTGTGTCGTGTTTTGTTGCGCTCTCACTATGTTTTCAATGTCAAAGCTCCAACTCGCCCAAACAGTCAACTCTTTTGAGCCATGTGGCTCATTTTATTTTGCCAAAGCTCTCCACACGTGTCTCGCGTTGCGCTCATGTTTGCCCTTTGCTCTTGTGACCGCTTAATGGAGGATGTGGCTTTTTGCATTCAGCTCCTCAGCCGGCTTGTGTGTAGCTGCAGTGCTGCTGTCGCTCACGCTGCATGCAGTGCGGTACACAGATGGGAGGAGAACGGCTTTCCTTTCCCCGCCTCCCTGTGGCTGGGGGAAAAATGTTCTGCTTGCACACTTTCACTCACACACGGATAGTTCACCTTATCTACAGACACCTTTGCTGCTAAAAGAAAAAAAGAGCAGTGGGAAACACTCAAGCCGTCTCCTTTGCTCAGCACAAGGTGTCGCTGCTGCTGTGTCCGAGATCTTTGGGCAGTCTGGCATCATGGGAGTCGTGCGCTTCACCCAAGGCACTGACGGGGCATGCATCGTTGATGGAGTGATAGACGGCCTGAAACAAGGGCAGACGCACCGGCTACGCATTCACGAACTGGGTGACCTCTCCAATGGCTGCCAAAGGTATGCAGTACTTCACTTTGCAGGAAATAATTATTTTATATAACGCACAGTGAGGCTTAGTGATCATTCTGACACACACGGACTATCCAAGGAGACCATGCCTGATCAAATATAATCATTAATTTCAATGGTATGTATTTAAATTCTTTAAAATAGTTTTCTTGGCCATCTGTACACCTTCACAATCCTATTATGATGCTGCGAAAGCTCCTTAACATTCAAGTGTCAGGCCTTCTAGCAGACACTCTACAGTCCATTGGATGGCAGAAACACCGCTGAAACGATGACCTTTCTGGTTTCTCTTCAGCCTTGAGAACTGGAAGAACAATAGAATCGAAGTCCACTAAGCTCACATCAGGGCTGCATCAGTCACGAATACATGTTTTGTGGTCTCTGGTTCCCGAAGTAGGTGAGGGTATTGCTGAAGGAGAAGGCCCTCAGTTTTGAGTGCTTCTCATCTGCTGCAGCAGGGATCTCTTGGAATCAGAAGTAGATCTCGGGGACATCGCTATGCCCAAGTTGTCAATAGACATTCACCAGTTCAACAGAACTTTAAAAAGGTGATCAACGACTTTTCTAACGTTTGAATGACGACACTATTGGACCTTATTGCTTAATGAGTTGATCGCTACAAAAATTTTTTTTTAATTCGTTATGAATGAGGAGTTGCAGTGTTTTTTGTGTGCTTTCATAAGTACATTCTCTCTGCTCTCGTCCTGATAAGTGCACTGGAGGCTACGCAGGCAGGATTGGCACAGGGGGAAAGAAGTTGCATCAGGGCACACCATTACCTTAACCGTGTGTTATGAAATGCGATTTCTCACTGTCGTCGTGGTAGTGTGCAGAACTGTTTGTTGTGCCGGCACATCGCAGCACCCAATGACAAGAAACACACGTGGTCCAAAGACTGCTCGTTATTTATGCCCGCTATGGCGTAATAGGATGTGATCTGCTGTTCAACGTCAAACAGCAGTTCCTGGCAGCTCTGAAGAAAGTGGGCACAGGCCTCCGTATGAAAAGAAAGCATCTGAGAAAATGGTAACTTCGCGCTCCTCTTGTAAACTCCACCTTGCTGTGCATGACTGCAAGACTTGGCTGAGATGTTCATAGCAGTGTGAGCTATCTGCAGGACGTGTGTTCTCCCGAAGCCCGACACGTCGTTCATGACCCCTTTAGCAGCAACGGAAAATAATGCGTGTACACCGGCACTTCTTTTAGTACATGAAATTTCCGTGCTTCATAAAGCGAGGGTCCCGCACAGGTGTGAATCATGTGCTTTCTGTGTGTCTTGATAGCCAAGTAAATGGGTCACTCTTGCAGTGCCAATCACCTTCACCACCCAAGCAATGTGTCCCCCCTCCTCCCTCATTGTGTCTGCTAATCTGGCTATCTTGAGCCATTGTGTTTGCGTTATCCAGTGCTGTTGCATCAGTTAGGGCTTCTAATTGCGTAAGCTCCCGTGCTGTTGTGTCAACATTCACCGATGCTTTCACGAGCTCTCAGTAATGTAATCGCGTATGCAGGATGATTTATCAACTCTCACTTTTTTTCGGCCTTTGAATGCCTTTGTTGCTCTTGTGTGTACAAAGGCAAATTATAGCTTTGTCGTTTCTTTTGCTCATATTTTTGGCAAAGAATAATTGGCATGAATGCAAATGCTTATTTTTATGTTCTCTAGCAAAATTCACTTGCATTCGGCACTCTTCTAGGCTGTAGAGAAGAGGTAGTTCTGGGATTGAATAGGTGAGGTCGTGAGATTTGATGTGACAAATTTTAGTCATAGTAGTTCATTGCATTTATGTTAGCTGTCTGCATCGGGGAGTTTCGCAAATGTTTCTACTGTCACATTAATGTGCCCTTTACTGCGGAATACTCACATTATTTAATGTATCAGTTTGTCATTTACTGGCACATCTGGTATGTTTAGCCTCATAGTTTCTTGAAAGTTAATCGTTGTTAATAGATGTGATACAGTAGCATTCACACCTGTGACCAGTATAAGTGAAGATTGTGCATACAGATGAATATATGTCTGTCTAACATAAATTTGCTTTTATATGTTTTCATATTCATTTAATCTCTGTTGAATATACATTCTGAATTAATCAGGAAATATTTGCAGCAATTTTTGCTATGTAGTCTTTTCATTTGTATGGTTATTGTCTTGCACAGACTTGGTCAAAATTGTTGAGCATTTATCTGACTGTACAGATGTAGTTCTGTAATAGGTTGGGGTGCTCACTTGTGTATGTTTATATCTATGGTCTGAACGAAACAGATGCGTAAAGACTATGGTATCATTCAGTTTTTACTGACTTTGCTTGTTTTCAGTACCGGTGACGTTTACGACCCACGTCCCATTTCATCAGATGGCAAAAGGCCGAGGGTAAGGCGAAATTACTGTACTTTTGTTATTAAACTTATTATGGCAGCAATTACACGGCATTTGTCCTCTGTATAAACCTTATGTCAAGTATCTGCGGAGAAGTATATCGAGCCTACGTTGCTTGACCTTGAAGTTTGTTAACCCAACGCTGCATCATGCTAAGGGGCAGTACTATTTGCAAGATTGTATAACATTTATTGTATTTCAGTGTCTAGCAGCAATGCTGACCTTAAACAGAAAAGGAGCTCCGAGTCTTGATAGTTTGTGTTACTTCTGTGGTTAACTGTGTGCATGTCAGTGTTTGTTGAAATATCTTTTGGTTGCAAAGTAGCTAGTATTCAGCTTTGTCATGTTTTTCACTGTTCTTACCAGACGTGCATTGACCTCATTACACAAACATTGAGCAGGCATTGAACTGAATACAAATGTGTGTTATCCAGGAAATTCAGAGGCTGGGAAGGTGAGAGAAGTTGCTCTGGAGAGTGAAGGAGGAATCGATAGAATGTGCGGTATTTGCCAGAAGCCTGTGAACTGAGAGATTAGGGCAGAAGTTTGTTATTTCTGCAGCCTGCTTGTAATGTTTGAAGCTTATACTGATATAACTAAAAATAATATAAAATGTTCTGCAGTTTTGCTGACTGGGGTCACAAACAACAGTCAAACATAATATTGGTTCATTTAGGTTCACTGCTATGTCTACCTACGTTTTTTCTCAAGGTAAAGCAGGAGAGGCACAGTGTGAAAATATGAAGTATAGCAAACGAAGGGACCAGAAAATTATGTTCTGTTTACTGGGAAATTACCAGGGGCGCAGAATGCAAGAACGAAACCAGTCTTGTCAAATGCACTTGTTCTATTTAAGTATCAGTTCCGTTTAACAGATTTATATTTACCGAGAGTCTGCTACTATAAGTATTATGCCATGCACTAAATGAAACATGAGTATCAAGGAAATATGCCGCAGTAGTACTTGTGCAGAAATGTGACAAGGTGGGACGTCAGTGTCAAGAGCTTACAGTAAATAAATACAAAGTAGTGGGTGAAATTCGCGAAAGCAAAAGTACAAGAGGAAAAGATCTCCAAAGCAATACTCACATGCAACTGTGGCTAGGCATCTCGTTGACAAATGCTTCAGTTCGCTTCTCTCTTTCAGAGATATGGCAGTCTCGGTGAAATAGATGTTGACAACAACGGCCGGAGTGTCTTTCGAAGAACCAATGACATCGTGAAGGTGTGGGACATCATTGGCAGGTCCTTGGTTGTCTGTTCGGAGTCCTCAAATGAGTCCCACACTGGAGACAAAGACTGCTCTAGGTACGTTTCGAAAGACTTGCGTAAACTGAATGATTGAGTGAACGAATGAACCAGGCAACTGATCAGTCATTGAACGTGAAAGTCAGGAGTAGCCCGAGTTGTCTGGATCACAAAATGGGGCGGTGGAGTGCGGATAAGTGGCTTAGATATCTTCTGCCACTTTCACATTTGCTGAGCTAAGATATAAAAGTAGACAAGATGAGGTTGGACAGTAGCTTGTTGAACGCTCGAGACTTCACAGGCTGTCGCATGGCTTCCTTGTGGTCTATCACAGTGGGTGTTAAGTGTCCACAGGTTTTTTTTTTTTTGTCTTTATTGCTCTTGTAAAAGTCTGGGCTGCAGAGCATTTAGGAAGGATAGAATTGAGTAGAGAGCATTGTGCAAAGTGGTGGAAGGCAACTGAATTGAGATCCTCTTGCTTGAGGGCGAACAGCTTATTACACCAGGCCCACTGGCACTTAGCAGGCTGAAATCTTCTGAAGTGTGCGTCATTTAAAAGCCTCCAGGAATCGATGATTTTGATTGAACATGCCGAGTCTCAACGGGCACGCTTTAGGGCCAATCCTGTTAGGAAAGAAAGCAAAGAGAGTTCATAAATGGAGTGTTGACCCATTAAGGCTCTTATGCTGCTCCGTGCTTCTGAAAGACAGTAGTGACATCTGGGAGCTTTGAGTGTCCTTGAGCAATTGAAAACCAGTATTACAGATGGAATAGAAAACAAAGGAATCTGACATTGTTTTGTGTTTCCTTTGTAGTATTTGTTTTCCTGTGGCATTAAAGAACTAGCTCACTGTTGGAATGAAATTTTTGCTTGTACTAGAGAACGACTGCTAGATTTTCGAGGCCATTGCTTGTTGTCTTTACCTGCCTTGCAAGGCACCCATACTTTCTTGCTATTACAAATAACCACAAAGCTTTTCATTGCACTCCACACGTGTTCACCTTACACCCATACTTTTGTCGTGCTATAAAGAGATTTGTGTTTCTGGTTTCCTGGAATATGTACAGCCGCGGCGACGTCTGTGTAGAGCACGCGAACAGCCGGTTTTTGCTTTGCGGGGTGAAACTTTGGGGCAGTATCAGGCTCTTATGTGGTTAGCCTGACAACTATGCCATGCATGCTCCTGGTGCACTCCTTTAGAGCCCAAAACTGCCTCAGGGTTTCGGCCCACAGAGTGAAAACTGGCTGCTCGAGCGCTCTACACAGACGTGGCCGCGGCTGTACACCATGTGACACATCGTTGTAGTAGACATAGTTTTTGTGACAAATGTCGATTTTCGTCTGGTGAAAGACGTGGTACTTCAAATTTATTGCATCCCTTCATATAGTCTCAAGAATTATGACTGGCTGTCGCTACTATTTGGAGGCTATGTCTCGTGCCAAGGGGAAATTCAGTTTTTTGTTTTGAAGCCTTGCATCCTGTAATTTTTTACAGGATGTGTGTTTACGTTATTTTGCTTTCTCATGACCTTATTATATCTCATTTTGTCTAAACTCTTTTATGCAGCATCTATTATGGCCCAGTACGAAAGGTGGTGGTATTGGTAATGGTCTGACTAGGCATTGTCAGTGTGGTAAGCAGGTTCCTGCTTTGAGGTGACAAATTTAACTACCTAGCACCTCCACCACATTGAAAGGGGGTTTATTAACAACGTCTGGTAGCAGGCTGACAGGCGGTACAGCGAGAAACAGTCAAACAAGCTTGGCACTCACAGTGCTAGTGCCTGTTGCTAAGTAAGATCAGAACTCGCGCTTAGCACGAAGCCAGCCTTTGTCTTTCTCCTTCACGACTACAAATGGAACCAACGAAGCATCCACCTATTGGTTCAATAAAGCTCGTCTGTTGGATCAGTTTCATTGTGACTTAAGGCAAGTGCGATTGTGTTAATAATGGAGCAAATACACCGTAACCTTTCTTCAAAACATAAATGGTGCAATTATGTTCCTCCACAGACTTGCCTATGGCATCATCGCAAGAGCATCCGGCGTCGCCCAAAACCCAAAGAGAATCTGTGCCTGTGACGGAGTCAGCGTCTGGGACGAACGGAACCCGCCCAACCTTAAAAAAAACGAAAGCTGAGCAAACTCGGAAGGAACGGTGATGCTACTACCTGCAACTTTTCCTCGTCGGCTTCGCAGTGGCGCATGTGGAACCAGTTTTCAGTGCAGAGCCGGTGTGTTCATTTCGGTGACGGCGTCACTGCTACGAACATGAGTGTCTAGTTACTATCCTTGAAGGAATGTTGAAGACAAGCGACATGTGATATTGTACAGTTCGCAGCCGACTCTTGATATCTCGAATTTGGATGTAATGCATCCGTTTTGTACGCTTGGATTGGGACGTTAAACCCCACATATCAATCAATCTTGTATGCTTCGAATATAAACGCTTCTTTACATAGTTAGACCTGAATCAGTTGATGTTAGTGTGAACCCCCTGGGACTATATTTTTTTAATTTCAAGAACTGTTAAAGTGAAAACTGCTGAAAAAACTCACCTGCACTACTTTAAAAATATTCTGATGTGTGCACTTAGTACACATCACAATATTGTTTTTTTGTTCTTGAGAAAATGAAACTTCAACTAGTAATTGGTTTTCTAGCTATATTTTCTTCCTGCAAAACTTCATTACATTTGGCAAACTAGTGAGTTCATATTGTGTTGGAGAAGCACATGGTTAATGGGTGTTTCATGATGAAAAAAGTTTGACTGTACTTGTATAATTTATTCACCGAAAGGTGGTTTTCTAATGTACACATGATGTTGGGAGAACTCCTAAGAAGCATTTGAACAAGTATTTATTTCGTTTCCTATTGACTACAGATAGCATGCTGGGCATGGGCCCTTTCTTTACATGCATTCCGTTTCTATCTGCAGGCAGCATATTATTATCTGTGTTTTACACATTCAGTGCATTTATATTGTAGTATGTTATGGCCGCGCTGGACGACATTTTAAATTAGCAATAAACCTACATTTTTGCTTGTTACATGCGTCTCTTGTGTTGTTTTTAAGTTCTATTTTTGGTCATGCCAGCATAACAGAAAGCACATGGAAACTGCAATGTCACATTTAAAATGTTATTAAATTCACCTTTATCATTGGGGCCTTTGAAGACGCTGGCAAAATCAATGACATCACGATGGCCTGGTACATCTTTGCGCATCAAGAGTAAGGTTTTTGGTATCGTGGAAGTTGATATATCCATGGAGAGAAATTTTTTTTCTCTTTAGGTGCCTCTCAGTGAAGCAGCGCCAAAACATATCCTAGCCTTTATATGCTTGGGGGCAACACTGTTGCCGCGCCATTTTGATGAACCATTCGTACACTGCGTCTAACTGTCCGTGTTTGGGATGTCATCACCTTTGTCCGAACGAGGGGAGGGGCAGGCAAATGTGGTCGAGTGTCATTTCGGGGTCAAAAACAAAAACAAATGGCAAAAACAAATGGGGGGAGGGCATGGGCCCCGGTGGCACATGTGCAGCTACACAACTAGCCTGTGCCCTGCTGCAGTGAGGCTGGTGATGATGAAATCAACATGTGCACATAAGGGTTCAGTCCAAGCAACGTATTATCCAGACCACCAGTAATTCTTCGAAAGGGTTGATACGCAAGATGTCAAACAGCACCTGTAACAAAAGCGTGTGCCGAAACATGTCGAGAGATGCGCCACATAGATTACGTAAATTGTATTTTATTTTTTTTGTCAAATAGACATTGCAAGCAACTAGTTTATTGTGAGAAATAAAATATACAACTGCCTATGGTAGCAATATGTACAGAAATGCGGTGATCGTTTCTTTCACAAAAGGAAATAGACCGAGTGCGTCAATGTAAAATCATTGTTTTATTTGTTATAATCAAAAATACCTTAAAGCAACTGAATCTGCTATAAATGTTCAATAGAGGAGTTAACACGGGAAAGGGAGCATACCAAGTGCAATAAATATATATAAGGGCAGTCGGTCCTGCCTTGAAGAGCAGTAAGCTGTCTTACCTTTAAAGCAAGCACAAAGAACGAACTGTACATGTCAGCTCCGAATTTCAAAGTTAGTGCATAACAGCCATAAGCAGCTTATTTAGTTTTAATACCCAATTTACACTGCTTTTTTTTTATTGACGCTGCTTTGCACATGTGGCCTTCAAGAACCACTCGAGAGATTGAGCAAGATGACCAGTGAAAAATGTAAGGATCTCTGGAAAAAAGAAATACGTGACTATTACTTCTACCCCGCTGACAAAGCTTAAGGTATTCGCCGATTTCACGAGACTTTTGGAAAGGCACCTCATGAGAAGTCACAGCTTTGCCACAAAGGCGAAGCAATGAATGCGATAGCAACAACTTCACAAGCAGATCGAAATGTGCCCCGCCATTCTCACGCACAAATGATGCACGAAACGTACTCACAGGTACAGATAAACGCGAATAAGCGTCTTAGTTAATTGTGCAACGATTACAGTGACCTTTGTGCGCCCCGTAATTACAACAGAATTGAAAGCCCAAGGCCAGACAAAACGTACGATTGCCCCCGCCGCTAGATAAGCGCACGCGTGTGCGTCCACCCTGCCTTTTCTCCGCGGGGCAAAGTACGCGCGAGATGATAGCGCGCGCCGCCGCGTCGAGACGATGTGGCGACGCGCGCTTATTGCGTCATCTAGCTGGTAATGCTGAAAACATGATAGTTCCCCCCGAGATGCCCGTCACCAGAAGTAAGTAGTAGATATAAATATCTTGCCGTTTGAACGTTATAGGAGGTGCTCCTTCGTAGCTCAGTGGTAAAACGCCTCGCACGCACACCTCAAGGGACCCCACGTTTGATTCCGCGCGCTGGAGTCTTCTTTTGGATTATTTTTTTCTTGCGTTTTCATATATATAGATATGTATATACTGTTACGAAGCGCACCGCTGACGAGGTTACGAAGCGCGCCACGAACGCGCCACGAAACTCGCCGCTTACAAGGACACCGGCCCCGCCGACAGCGAAAGGGCTCGAACCAACGAGAGGTCTCCTCTGACACATACATCGGCTTCTCTCTGCCGCATAGGTCAACTGCTGGCGACGCGCCGCTGGGCTTTTTTTATAGGCACCGCGTGGATCTTTTGAGTCACCAACGTCCAACCAGAAGCGCCGCTGGCCGTGATGTCAGAATCCTCCAACGGGGACCCGCCGCTGCGCGTGGTTGCACCCAAGGACGAGGGATGTTGCCACGCATTGCGTAAGACTCGCCAGACTGGAAGGCGCCGATTGCTTCATCGGGCTTGTGGGGTGAAGAAGCTCGCTGTGCGTTGCGTGACAGACCGGCGCCGCCGCTTGATGACGTCGTTGAGTTGATCGCGTCAGGCGGGCTCGATCGCTGGCCTTGGCACAGATTGCCTTTGCAGAGGCATTGACGTTCGGTGTGGACTTCCTGGCGTAACACAACATACGGTGAGTGACGGTGACGCTGGCGGCAAAATCCAGCCGAGAGTGTCCATATAATTGCTATCGCAATAAAAATAAGGGACACATACTCCAGCCGGTACCTACCTACGGAGCAGAAACCTGGAGGCTTACGATGAGGGTTCAGCTTAAATTGAGGATGAGGCAGGGAGCGATGGGAAGTGAAGTGATAGGTGTAACCTTAAGAAGCAAGAAAAAAAGCAGAGTGGATCAGGGAACACTGTCGAAATTTGGGCTTGTTGGTGCATTGTGACGACTGAAAATAGAGCTAAGAAACGGGGACACAAGAAGAGGACACACTGCGCCTGTGCCGTGTGTCCTCTTCTTGTGTCCCCGTTTCTTAGCGCTATTTTCAGTCGGATCAGGGAACAATTCGGAGCTATGGATATCATAGTTGAAATCAAGAAGAAATGAACATGCGCCGGGCATGTAGCGCGTATAGGCAGGATAACCGCTGGTCATTCATGATAACTGACCGGATTTCTCAGAGAAGGTAAGCGGGTTAGGGGGAGACAAAGTTTAAGGGTATAAAGGCAATAGCAAGCACAGTACCGCGTTGACTGGCGAATCATGGGAGAGGCCTTTGTCCTGCAGTGGACGTAGTCAGGCTGATGATGATAATGACTCTAGGCTCAGCGCGCTGGCCGCGCTGCGGACCGAAAGCTACGTCCACTCTTCCGTGCCGACCTGAAGGTGTGAAACTAACATTCGGGATGCCATTTACTTTCACACTTCGCGCCCGGGCGCGTTTCGGCGCGAGATTATAGTCGTGAAGGAATGACATGTCGAACGGGCCGACATCCTTGTCGCAAGCGGAACAAGACGACTGTTAGCTGTTGCCTGCCTAGTGTTAGGTATACGCATGCCTCAGCATTCCAACCAGCCCTTTTTGCTTGCGCCATGGAGACGACCCAATGTGGTCAAAGGCAAGTGTCTTACGAAATCGAATGCAACTATTTCGCCCATGTGGCCAATCAGGTTTACAGCGAACCAGTTTTACAGCTAACGAAAGTTAATGGCCTTGCCACGGTGAGGCGTGTGTGGGGCCCACCTCAAAGAGTGGCCGAAGATACAAGCTTTCTCGTTGAAGCACGGGGGCAGTTTCACGAGCTTTTCATTGCTTAGGCTTGACCTGTCTGATTGGGACGACGCGTAATGGAGGTTACGGCGCGCAGGCACAACTTTATGTACACAGCAGCAGCTAAACTGCGAGGGTGTCATGCACACGAGGTAAAGACGCTTGTCTTTACGCCGTGTACAGGGCTTGATACAGCTGCCAGAGATATATGGAGACTGGAACGACAAGCACGTACGCCCGATCAGCACGGTTGCAATAGTTATAGCCTCCACTGGCAATGCGACGGGACGGGTTGTCAACGGCCGTTCTTTTATGCATTACACAGCTGCTCGCGCATGCGTTTCTGCGCCTGTAGACGGTCTTCCTTCGCGCGCCCTTGTCGCGATTCGCCGCTGGTTCGCCCAGATCGACCAAGCCGACTCCCTTATATGCACTGCATTTACATTACAGCTGATATATGTGAGTATCTGCTTGTAATATCAGACGCTTTTCTTCGTTCCTATGCCTGCGTAAAATGGCACATACACCGAATTTTAGTGTGCGTTTACAATCGCAAGAATTCAGTGACCACTTGGAAGGTGGTCGAAGACGCATGCGCAGACGGGGTAGGAGGGGATGGTGCAGAACAAAACAAAATATGGCCGATATTTCGGAAGGTTCCTTCGAACTAAGTTTAGACGTTGCGACCCTACGTGGGACGCTTAGTGAATGAAGCCGAACTCGCAAGTTTTATTCTGACTCTTTTCTTTTTCTGTTCTCCCAGGATTTGTACGCAACCAAACGAAAAATGTCAAAGGGTATCTACTCCAAGCCCCACAATTTTGCGATTGCGTATGCCAACTTAAATCTCTCGCAAGGTACCGTAAATCACTTCAAAGCAACGATCAAGCGGCAGACACACGCTTTCCAAGTCAAATGGATGATCCGCGCTAATGCACCAACCTGTAACGTTCGCACGTTTCTGTGACATTATGGTGGAGGAGGACTTGAACCATGGGCGTCTCTCGGGAACTGTTCCAAATCTCAAAAGGCACCAGTAGTGGAGGCTTTTTGTGGGTGGAGCTTTAGTCATCAGTTCGATTATATCGAGAGTCCCGGCATGGTCAGACGTAGAATTACTGTATATGTAGCATATACAGTAACTAGTCAGGCGAAGACAGCTGTTGCCAATCGGATAACAAGCGCTAGGCGCATACGTGCATGCATGAATACCAGAATGAGTGTCGTTAGCACTGACAGGCAGAGGCACCCACTTCGTTTCAGAATTTGATCACTTGCGCTCGTTGCCACTGCGCATGCTATCGTTCTGAGTGTCCTTTCAAAATCGGTGAGTCTATTAGTGGGCCTGTTCAGGAATCTGACATAGAAACATGTCATCGGGTGCCCACCCAGACAAGTGCAGGCGTCCTACGTGCACGAATCCTATACGTGCGTACTCAAGCAAGCAATTCAAAGTGCGTACCACATTCTAAAATTCTAATAATGAACTCCGATCGGGATCATATGTCGGGTACTGTGATTCCACAGGTCTCCAAGTCATAAAACTAGCAAGTCATTAAGTTAGCTGAGAGTCGCGTGACTTTTAGTCGACGAAACACGAAGAAATCTTTTCTCGAAACTTTCAACGCCACAAAAGATCCCCCCCCCCCCTCTCCTTCGCAGCCAACAATAAAGGGAAAAAAGTGTTCAGTTGTTTCTTTATTATCGAGTTTCTCGGCGCATCAGTTGCTTGATCGACATGAGTGCTACATGACAACAGTAAGATAAAGACACTTGCGGTGTTCCCATGTGCTACGCGTCGTCAGAGATTACAAAATGCCTGCTTGTCTGCGACGGTTGCTCTGCAGTGCTCGCGTCATCCGGCTAGCTTGTTTTTTTTGTTTTTTTTTCCTAATCTGTCGCGCGGGTGCACTTTGCGCTCCGGCCTTCCCGTCTAGCTAGTGTGGAATCGGTCGAGGCGTATATCGAAGCGAAGGGGGCGGTTTGCTTCTTTCGTTCACCGCCGTAACGCAACTGCAGGAACGGATCAAACATTCGTCCGGCAGCCGCGGGAGAAACAGATTCCCCGATGCCGGGCGTCTTTTGTTTCTTCCTGATAACAGAGTAGCTTGCTGTTCAACTCCCCCTTTCTACCTCCCGCCCAGATACACGGCCCAGCTGAGATTGCATCCGGTCCCGTCGAACGCAGCGAGATATCGCCGCAGCTGTTGGCAAACCAGTCGGTGGCTGTCATTGTGGTGCCTTACGGTGTGGCGAACGCGTGCACTGGAAATGCGTAGACCTGCTTCGGAAGCATATCGCAGCGGAGCGCTTGCGGAATCGAATCTTTGACCTGCTGGGCGCAACTTGGCGGAACGTGGCCTTGGTGTGTTCAACGCTTGACAAGGAACTCGCCTGAACTTCGCCGGCGGCGGAATGAGTGATCTCGGAAAACCTGTCAAACGAGTTCATTACTTCGTTGCGTATCCCGCTTGTGTAGATAGCGCTTGCGCACGCAATTAAAGTGTACACCGGTGTATGCCGGTTCGGCCAAGAAACTTCAGCAAGTCCCAAGTTGAAAGATGGTCTGAATGTGGCTCTACATTTCGTACCGAGTGCAGTTGCCTTTGGCGCGTCTAGAATCGCGGGAACAACACGGTTGACTCGGTGTCCGATAGGGTTGTTGGATTTTCTAAACGCCCATTCATAACCGGTGTACTCGAATCGTCTTCTGTGGCCGATCGTTCACGCAAAGACGCATCGGAACAGCTTCAGCGGTTGTGAACATCGCGATTTGCTAGACGACTTCCAGACATACGAGCAGTGGCTTTCAGAAGAAGACTTCGTCGTCTCGCAGCAGACGACATTCCGCAAGTGCTGCAGTAATTTCCACGTGACTTGCTGATCCAGACGACACTTAGGCAGGACGCGACAGAAAGGTCCTAACGCTATAGCCACCCAAGGGATTTTTAAGTGCTGTGGATCAATGAAAGAACCACCCACGGCCGGTCAGAGCATGGATTCTAAGGAGGCGGCGTTCTGGAGCAGCTACACGGCCGTGGCAACGCCCAACATCCAGGAGGAGATCCTCGTCCAACACTCGGCGCCCAGCAGGGCTTGGTTCAGCAAGACCGATTCCACCAGTCTGCCTCCGATCACCAGGAAGCAGTGGCTCATCATCGTGCTCATCTACTCTGGCAACTTCTGCGCCGCCATGAGCTTTTCGCTGCAGGCGCCGTTCTTTCCGAAGCAGGTAAGTAGTATGCTCGTCAGTTTCTGAAACGACGCATACGGTGCTTCTGTTCATGTACAATATGCTCACAGATCGAAACGGGACAATTTAGGGTGGAGTAGCGCGTACATTTTCGTTTCCACTATCTTCAGATCAGATTGTATCGACGTAGTCTTTAATATAACGCATGCACCAACGCTAACGTTATCTTTAGAGACCAAATTTGTCGCGACATTATGTGGTTATGTCGAGAAATCGCGCGCAGCTGTCGTTTCCCGACAACATTTGATGACGCATTTAAATAAGTGAGTACTAGCTGTACCTTCATATCGACTTCTAGTTACCTTCACTACACGCACACCCGCCGCGGTGGTCCAGTATAGTTTGGGCTCTACTGCTCACCCGTAGGTCGCGGGATGGAATCCCGGCCGTGGCGGCCGCATTTTCGATGGCAGGAAAATTCTGGAGGCCCGTGTACAGTACATGCATAGGTTCAGGTGCACGTTGAAAAACCCCACGAGGTAGAAATTAACGGGGCCCTCCACAACGGCGTCTTTTATAATCGTATCGGGGTTTTCGGACGTAAAACCCGAGTAATTATTATCTTATAAGTACACATCGCTGTCGAGACGGATGTGTGCAGCTTGCACAATTTGCGCCGGTACGTTGAAAGGCGTGTCCGGAAAATTATTGCTAGATAGCTACGCCTGCTGACGTCTTCTTTATCGATTAACATGCGATCGTTATCACCAACGCAGTAAAAATAAGCTGTGGTATCAGGGTAATTGATTGATAAGTGGGGTTTAACGTCCCAAAACCACTATATGATTATGAGAGACGCCGTAGTGGAGGGCTCCGGAAATTTCGACCACCTGGGGTTCTTTAACGTGCACCCAAATCTGAGCACACGGGCCTACAACATTTCCGCCTCCATCGGAAAGGCAGCCGCCGCAGCCGGGATTCAAACCCACGCCCTGCGGGTCAGCAGCCGAGTACCTTAGCCACTAGACCACCGCGGCGGGGCTGCGGTATCAGGGTAAACATATGGGAAATGCTGCGTCATTACTTTCATAATTACCGCTAATCACCTTGCTAGCCAAAAGTAAGGTTTAGTGCCAGTATTAATCGAGTGAATACGACGGTTATGGCGCACTTATCTCTCGCCCTTAACTTGCCACTGATTGTATACTTTATTTTCAGTTATTCGCTTTCTTCTTTCCTCTTTCTCTCCGTATTTCTCTTTCCTCTATCTCTTCCTTCTTCCTGAAAGAGTGAGCTGGCGTTCTGCCCCTCCAAGTGGCAGCTGCCGGCTCGCTCTCTCCTTCCTTCTTCTGTGTCCTTCTGTAGATGTGTATGCAAATCAAATAAATAATAAATTATATTTGTCAGGCTATCGCCACTAAAGCAAACGCTACCATACGCAGCCATAGCTAGCAGATATTTCTAATGACGTCTTCTGGCGTGGTTGTAAACATTGTACAAATTGCAATGGTATTGTGCGATAAATGCTATGGACTAGCCAAAACTCTGTTGGCTTGGCGGAACTTCGGATTACTTTTTTTTCTTCGTTTTACCTCTCGTATTGACAAAGCGTTACATTCAGTCGGTCACGTTAACGTACTGCTCACCAAGTCTCTTAACCGCGGCATACGTGAGGAACTTGCATGGATGACCTCCAATAATATGATTAACGTCACTTCGTTAAGTCATAATCAATGACTTTAGTAAATGAACACTGTAATGTGATAATGACCGAAGTTCGTAACCGGAGCGTCCGTGACAGAATGGTGCACGCCAACCGGCAGTCGATTGTTAAAAATAACTTGCTATGCTCCGATTGCATAATTGACGATAGGTAGTACACAAATTCTAACCATGCTATGCTACAGAAACTGAAGGCTCTGCACTAGTTTTGATCAGCGTATATGTACTCAAGATGTGCAACCACATGGATTGATGTTCTAGTTTAAACGGTTTCGCACTGTGAAAGCACGTGGTAGGGATTACTTCGAACTAGAACTACGAAGGCATTTTGCGGTGAATTTTGAGTATTTCTCGAAACGGAGCATCTCATTTGATAGAAGTCGAACGCCTGCAGTGGTAGGACCCGAGGATATTCCGCATGTGCTGTTCAGCTCTATGTATTGAATCGCAGTCACGGCGGTCACATTTTGATTGGAACTAAGTGAAAATCGGACGTGCTCGTTTTGGGTGAGTGTTTAAGAACACCAGGTGGTCAAATCTTATCGTGCGTGGATCGCCACGGCCTGAATCAACGTCTGATAGTGGTTTGTACTCGTGAAACGCCGGCTTTCTTGTTTCTTCTCTAGGTAACTAAGTGGCGAAAGCTTTTTGTTTTTGTTTTAGCGTTATTTTCACCTTGTCATACTCTGCTGACTTTCATAGCAACTCGTGCGAATGCTACGCCATATTTTTGATTGCGGGACAGCGTCATTCACGTAATGTTCTCTTTTTCGGTATTTGTAGACAGTTTCTTACCTTGAACTGCCAATGTTGCATTCAGTGAAGTGAAATTTTGTCCACGTGAGTGGTGATTGTGGTGCATACTGTAAACACAACTTGTTTTTTTTTTTCTTCCAATCGTATTGCTCCACCTGCTCGACTCGTTTCGCGTTATTTATGAATGTCAAAAAAGACAATCGGTTTTCACGTAGCTGGGTACACCTGTTAATATCCGTCAGCCATTTGTATTCGCGGGTTCTTTAGGGCTACGAGGGATATTTCTTCTATCCCCGCAAAGTACTGGTACATCCGCGCATTCAGAAACGAAAAGAGTACGTAAAGCCTACTTTCCCGCACAATACCTTTTAGTGCAGGTAAGCCAGCTTCGGCGAACACGAATAGAACTGAAAAAAAAAAAACTGCTAGCGCACGTTTGTCATTGTCATTTTGATTTCGCGAAAACGATTGTTTTTGCTATCAGCCTACATTGAAGTGCGGATGCTGTGGCAGGGAACCGAGCCCGTAACCTCGTCCTTCGTGGTTACAGTTATTGTAATGGGCGAGAATACAAGCCCAAGCATACATGGTGAGAAGTGTGAAAACAAAACGGCAAGGCCCCAAACTGCGATAATTGGGCATGCGTGCCGTACGTGGATTCTCATGCCGGACACAAACTGCCGCTGATTATGCATTCAATGTCGCCACCGTGTATCTCGACGCGAGTAAGTGTAGTGGCCAAATTGCAGTAATAACGTGCCGAATGGTGTGACCACGACTTCAAGGAATTTCTGCCACGATGTTATTGCGCGTGTCGTATTTATTTATTTATTTATCTATTTAGTGTTTTGTTTCATTGTGACGAAGGCCGGGCCCATGGTCTACATCTGAACAAGAGGTTTTCTCGCGTGATGACGTCATTGGTGTGATGCCGCGGCACGAAGTCACAAGTCCTCGCTTTTGGTCACGTCGTGATGTCACAAATCGTGCCACAATCTTGTCACGTGGTGATGACGCCACAGGATGGCTTCATTGATGACGTCATGCAACATTGAGATCATGTGATTCGCGGTACATTTTGTTTATTCGATTCAGTATATTTTAGCGAACGTTATTACTGAGACTTCAGGCCCGTGTGCGTGGATTTAGGTGCTGTTAAAGAATACCGGACGGTCGAAATTTCCGGAGACCTCCACTATGGCGTCTCCATAATTATAGAGTGGCTTTGGGACGTTAAGCCCCATTAACTATCATGTTATTACTGGGATTTCTTTATAGTGCATTCATGTTGAAGACAGTTGTCAGAATTTTCGGCTAACGATACATAAGCGTCTATTTTAAAACCTCGATAATAACGATTTCCTTGGTCAGGGTTTAGACGGTCGAGTTGAGAGCACTGAGGTGGATGCCGACAGGTGCATACACCATGGCAAAACATCTTCGGTAATGACCTAGTTCTGAGCATATAAGTGTGTCAGGTGCTTTCCAGTAAATTTGTTGATGGTTCAGCGCCGTGGTAGTACCGAAGCTGTTTAAGCGTGGCAGTGTCGTGGTAAGGTAGTGGGGTAGGTAAGGCTAGTGTCGTTAAAGGGTATGACACTATTTTTCGGAGGTACATTGCCATACAAATCTCCTGTGTAGAGAGACTGCTCTAAGCGAGTGTGAGGCTTAGCAAATTACGGTAAGATATTTTATCTTAACGACATCTTAACGACTTATCTTAACGACTTATCTTAACGACTTAACGACATCGACACAGCCTACAGAAGCGTTGTGCTTCAGTAATTCTGGTGACTTCGCGTGGCAGTCTGGCTAGTTTTGATGACGCCTTAACTTCCAAAACGGCCGCTTGTGCGTCACCAACAGAGCCGTGGTGAGGAGTGGCCGTGCAAATTCCATGATATCTTGCGTGAGCACGTGGTAATTGACGTTTTGGCACGTGGCGAGAAGCTCATACCGTGTTGTGACATCAGGGTACACTATAGTAACCGAAACTAGATTCCAAAAAACATGTTGTAATTACTTTTCCAAGTTGCACTCACGCCTTGCAGTACATTGTTTAACCTCTTGAGGACTTGGCCTTTCATTTGACAAGAAAGAGGAAAATGTTCGTGTCAGTGCCGTTTTAACAAGAAACTCTGCGAGTATGTGCCACTGAAAGTAGGTACGTGCCAAACAACTCCTATGGTGCAAAATGGAAGTGAAGTTTATGAGGTAGGAAGAGGAAAGCGGTCAACAAAGAAATAGATAAAGAAAGAAGACGTACAAACATCGAGATAACGAAATAACCAAAAATTGAATATAGAATAGAAAAATAATAGAAAGATAGAAAAATAATAGAATATAATAATAGAAGAATAGAAGAATAATAATAGAAAAATAGAAATCTGTGCTGTCAGGCTTGCGTGCTTGCTTGTTTGAGCTCTGCTGTTTACTCCGATTCCACAGGCGTGAAACTGACTAAATTTTTTTGCTTGTCTACCTCGTGACGGCGTGCTGCTTTCTTTCACCATCAGCTTTTGTTGTTTTTGTTATTGTTGTCGTCGTCGTCGTTGTTGTTGTTGTTGTTGTACTGTGGTTGCCAAATCACTTTGACGCTGCTCACGCGTACCGCTATATTGTACACCAAAGCGTACAGGTCAAAGTCAGCAAAAGACTTGCATGCTGTTGTTTTGTTTTTGTCTTTGGGCTTTTGCAATTGAAGAATCATCGGCCATATCGTGTGTTTTTTGACTGCATATTGATACTGTGCCGACTAAAGTACTCTTTGTTTACCCGGCTCTACCTATTTCTTGATTGGGCTCCTTCTTTTTGTGTTCGTTTTGTCTGTTATTTTAACAGCAAGCGAGCAAGTTTAAGACAGCCATATCTTAGGAGTTTCTTTTTATGCAAACACGCATGGTAATAACGAAAATTTCGCTTGGTAATTGATTACGTTTCTAGGGCTTATCAAAAGAGACAAAAAAATCTATGTCGACTCTGTATAAGACCACATATTTTTGTCGCGGATCTCCGGACAACAGTCTACGAGAACGAAATGACGAGGTCGATCGTTAAACGCACCGATTCTATTTACACGCTAGTAGAAAACATAGTAGGCCTATATAGAAAGACAATAGCGCTCTTTCCTGTCCATGTTTCTTCCTACCACAGTTACGCTGTAACTGCTCGCTTTTTTGCGCTGTGCAAATATGTAGAAAACACACGGTGCGCCTAAAGCCACTGCAAACACGAAAAAGAAACATGGGGCCAGTCGATAATTTCTGAAGCTGAACAACCTTGGAAACACCCCGCGTGTATGCGGTGTAGTTACGGGGCTCGACTGTTGATCCGGAGGTCGCGGGATCGAATATCGGCCGCGGTTGCCGCAATTCGATGGAAATGGCTGAGGCGAGTGTGTCTAGGTTTAGGTGCGTGTCAAAGGGTCCCAAGCGGTCGAAATTTCCGAATCCCTCTACTCCGACTTCCCTCAGTTTCTAGTTTTCGAATGTAAAATCTCAACAAGTGTTATTTGTACGACTGTGGATATGCCTAACAAAATAGATGAGGCATCGTACGTTCACTTCTCTGAGCAATAAATGGTACCTCACTGCCCTGTGAATCAAAATGCACATTTCATGGCCCGGGTGTATACCGATATTTTGCCATTTCGCTTGCGCATATGTACATGCACACTCACAAAATAACGCACGCACGAACGTATGGTTGAACCGCCCGCCTCCCTCCCCCCCCCCCCCAAAAAAAAAGTTCTAGCTTCGGTCCTTGCACGTGTACAACCACATATCTATATAAAGCAGGGAATTTTTCAATATACTTCACTATTATTGAGTAAGTAAATAATTTGCGGCTACGGCTGTCCTTAGTACCAAAAATGCAGTGACGTAAGTTCAGACAAATCACATTGGGGCAGGCTCATCTTGCCATGGCGGCTCTTTTCTTAATTGAAAGTTTCATTTTTTGTAACATAAAAAATTAAAATCGTGCCTTCAAATCAAAGATCAAAATAAAAAAAAACGAACATGGGTTCCCGATTCGTGTAATTTCATTGTTCTTTTCTCTGAAACCGATCGAGCGGCTTTTGTGATTTCAGTAATCTGACACAGCTGAGGCGCATTGAAACACATGACCCCTCTTCCTCTTGGCTACGCCCATATGTTCAGGAGACAGGCATGTTTTGCGAATCCTGACGTCAAATCCCTTTTCGGAAACGAAGTTAACCGTATCGATGGAATCTTGGGCTTCTTTCACAAGTGAGCGTTAGGTGACACTTCTTTCAGCACTATCTCCCCCTCCTCCTCCGCTCTAACTTCACTCTTCCTGGCCTTTATTCGGGGATAAATTTTTGTGACTGAAGCGAGTTCAAGACCAGTTCACTAACGACGTCTATCATAATCATATAATCGTTTTGGGTTGGGTGGGTGGTTAATTTGACCCAAGGCGAGTGGCTCAATCCACCATGGGGGATCGGCCACGAATCGAGCAGCATTAGGATTTTAGAAAAAAAAAGGGGGGGAAGGGGTGGAGGGAAGGAAGCCTAGAAAGACTTTTTTAGGTAAATGGAAATATCAGAATTTTAAAATAAAAATGATGGAAAATATTGGAGCAAAAATACATGAAATACACTAATGAAGAAAATAATGAGTATATACTTGTGATACCAGTGTATGGTAGCCGCTTTGATTTTTTAATACAATTATATCATCACCATCAGCCTAACTAAGCCCACTGCAAGGCAAAGGCCTCTCCCATGATCTGCCAATCTAAATTTATATATGGCTTCATGTATGTCCCTGTTCAATTACCCAGTGCCGACGCCCCTATGGAGAGTAATACCGTTTCAGAAAGCTCGAGGCCATGTTTTCGGAAAGCTGGTGTCGGAAATCATTGCCCTAAATTTTGATTCCCTGTGACAGGCTGTGAAAATGCTTTACTGGTTCTGCTTAATTGTTTACAATAGTAACATTGAGAGGAAGTAAGGAAGCCAGGTCTGTATGGTTTTGGGACGTTAAGCACTAATTATTGCCCCGCCGCGGCGGTCTAGTGGCTAAGGTACTCGGCTGCTGACCCGCAGGGCGCGGGTTCGAATCCCGGCTGCGGCGGCTGCATTTCCGATGGAGGCGGAAATGTTGTAGGCCCGTGTGCTCAGATTTGGGTGCACGTTAAAGAACCCCAGGTGGTCTAAATTTCCGGAGCCCTCCACTACGGCGTCTCTCATAATCATAGAGTGGTTTTGGGACGTTAAACCCCACATATCAATCAATCAATCAATCAATCAATCAAGCACTAATTATTAGTCTATTCATCATCTTCTCATCTCATGGCTCATACTCGATGCAGGGGGTTGACCGAGTAGAGCATGGGAGAAATTATATACTTAAAAAAATCAGATTATTGCGCTATTCTAATAATAAATTCGTTTATGTAAATAATTGTATGCATTGCACTAGGCACCACACTTTCTTAGGCTATCGGTAATCTTTCTATTATACCTACATCATTCCAAATCTGAACAGTAATATTTAAAGCCACTCGATTCTTGGCCAATCCCCCATAGTGGGTATGCGCCACGATCAATAGGTGAACAACTTTTTTCAGTATTTTCTTTATTGTATTACTTGTATAAAATGGAATTAACTAATAGAACGAGTTTGAATACGAGGCATTAGTAATGTACCTTTAAAGAATGAATAATTCACCTAGATAATCTTTCAGGATGATCAATGAATTCCCCAATGGCGAATAAAACATCTCGGTGACTGTAGCCCAGCGTAGAAGCGCCAAAAGAAAGAATAACTGACTATGGTACTTCCATATCCAGATTCCCAAAGGACCTCTTTTTGGGCGAGTATACCTCAGCAAGATTCAGATTTGTCGCGCCGCACCTGTTTTCTTTTGTTGTTGTTTTGACTTTAATCCTCTCATCCATACATCTGCAATCACGTGCGGATGTCCGCACTCCGTTTAGCTCCTGCTCGCGGAACGAGGTCACGAGGTAACTACTGTTCACGCGACTGAACGCTTTTGCGCATTTGCATATAGCCGATATGGAGGGTCACGGGGTGCGTTGCTTTGGTCAGGGGGAAATGCTGAGAGCGGCGATAAGATAGGTCACCGAACTGTTTCTCTTTCTGTGTCAGCTGTCGGGGCCGGCATCACGTGTGGCTTCTCCTTTGAATAATCGCCGCTGTGCTTGGGGTCGCCTTAGGCGCTGCCCCGATGCCCGGCATAGCCAGACTCCGGTCCGAACTTCAGCTTTTGGTCTTGCTAATACGCATGTTCCAGTTGGCATCGTTGCGCAAGTGCAAACAGCGCGAGCATCAGCGCTTGTCAGCGCCGGACACTGCTACATAAATCAACTTCAGCGCATGACAACTAACCACAAGTGACGCTAACCCGACGTGACGGCTGTATCAAAGGGGTGCATACGTAATGTTTATAAAATTGGGTAGGCAGCACTGCAACCACGTTTCACGAAGATTACCGTCTATTTGTAAGGTAGTTCCGAGACCTGTCCTAGCTCTGGGGTAAAATGCTTCATTGCCACCATGGGTTCGATTCCAGATGGGATCCTGACATTTATTCTTTGCATTCGTCGGGTCGACGATGCCGATGTCGGGTATTTCTTAACGCTGGCGCGTTAAAATTGCCCATGTGTGTTCTTGTCCTTCCTGGGTAGATGCTGAGTATAAATCACCTGTGGCACATACCTGCATAAATACCAACGGTACATGCCCGCCCACGTGTATGTGCCACTGTCTGGCGGGAAGTGTTTGACAACGTACGCGACGGGATTGTGACATTATTCATGTCTTGACCAGCGTGTCATATTCGCCAAACCATTTTATTCTCCCATGCTAATTTTGGCTCACGCCAAGTTAAGGGGGTGATAGAGATACGCTCAAAGTCGCCGAAGTTCGCTAAGAAATGCTCCGCATTTAAAGCTATAGGCATATGTAAGCATAAAGGAAGGCACTGAAGATCTTATCAACCTCCACCAATCATGTAATCACGCATGCTCTAGATATGAAACTTCAGCATCTGTGAGATCGATCGAAGGCACGCGTGAAATAACTGAAGCGTTTAAAATCATAAAAACTATATAAGGACAGGTGCGTGAGCTGCAGTATATTCTAGTAACGTTGCGGAAGAAAACAACACGGCTCTCAAACATATCGCCTCTGCCTAAATGCGGCCGCTCAAGCACCACAACTTGGTTGGTAAAAAGACCACTATTGGTTGGTAAAAGGACCACTCTTTTGCCTACTGTTGCCACATTGTAGCCTATAGCCACTGTCTTCAAAAGTGGAAGTGCGCGATTCAAAACTAGTACGGCGCTATCAACATGGTGTGCTATTCTACGTACGAGTACGTCCTTAATCTGCCCATATCGACTCGACACTTGTCAGGCGGGGGATTTGTTAGCGGACGCTGTCGCAACAATAGCGACACTTACACTTACATAGGGAAGCCCCCACGTGTGTCCTATCTGTCATTGTCGTGCTTATCAAATGCGCATATTTTTTTCTTTTCTTTCTTGGGTATTATGTAGGCCCTTTGTTTTTCAAAGTGAATCTGTCTGTCGTCGTCGCAGTAGTAGTAGTAGTAGTAGTAGTAGTAGTAGTAGTAGTAGTAGTGAATGGGGTATGTATGTTCGAGCGTGTATAACAAAACAAATGCGAAATGTAAAATTTTCGGGAAGGGGGTGGGGCATGACCCTCCCCCTCTAAATACGTCAGTACTAGTAGTAGTAGTAGTAGTGCTGGAAGCATTAGTGATCGTGGGCGTCACGATAGTCATGCAACCAGAGGTGGTGGTTAAGAAGCTAATAAAACGAAATGATAATAAATAATTAGGATGCTTTAAATGAT
Organism: Rhipicephalus microplus; assembly: GCF_043290135.1. NCBI lineage: Eukaryota > Metazoa > Arthropoda > Arachnida > Ixodida > Ixodidae > Rhipicephalus > Rhipicephalus microplus. The sequence goes on from NC_134707.1 coordinate 10,416,916, forward strand.
GATGATGAGGATTATGATGTGGATTCGCTAGTACCCGAAGCCACCATTGCAGCTTCGCTGTCCGATGGTTCGTTGGTGGGTCCTAAAATTCCTGGCGCAACCCACTACGGGGGATCGGCCATCAAAAGGGCGTTATCTTTTAGAAATAAAATTGTTTCACCAGCCGAATACGTTTAGCTATGGATGTTCTCGCGGGATATAACTGGCTGCATTTTCTTTGTTCCCTATCGAGTTTGAAGAAACGTTTAGAGGTTTGGCCACACTGAAGCCGGTTATTATTACAACAGCATGATAAGAAAATGTATATTTGCGTAGATAGAAAAAAAACGGTGATGCAATACTGTGCTAAAAACGACACAGATCACGCGTCATGGCGGTGAGAATAACAAATTCTTGGCCAATCCCCATGCATGAGTGGGTATGAGCCAAGGTTGAGGCATCATCATCATCATCATTAAATCAAGCCGAACGGCCACGGACAGCGCTTTCTTCGAAATGCGAAAAGACGAGAAATCACGAGGCAAGTGAAACCTCCCGGAGTACTGCCGAGAAAATATAATCATTCTCCCCACCCCCGAAACATGCATTCTATACTCGATAAGGAGAGGAGGCAAAAAAGAGCACAAGACGCTTCCATTCGATGGAGAGCAGTTCGGTTGCCTACGGCAAGTTGAAAATCATGCGCGGCGGTCGCCTGGGTGGTTGACGGCCGATTGATTGATTGATTTGTGGGGTTTAACGTCCCAAAACCACCATATGTCGACGGCCGAGGTGTCTCCGTATCGGCTGCCACCATTAGAAGCCTTAAAACGGAAACTGCTGAAGAACTTGCGATAGTGCTCGCTTGGGTTCGAACGGAAGCCGATTCCATTATTAGCGGTCGCGAGATTTCCATCTGGAATTTCGCAAAAGTCGGGGCTCTCTCCGAAAGTGGCAAGGGCACTTTCTAGCCGGTGGAAGGCTAAACAGAAGAGGATGAGGAGGAATAAATGAGAAAGGACAGGGGGGTTGGCCAGTTCTCAGACCGGCTGGCTACCCTGTAAACAGAAGAACGTCCGTTTTTGGAAACGAGGTGGCCCACTACATGTTAGCCCGAGCTTTGTGCATTCAGGTTACTATGTAGAGCCGCATGATTGGCGGAACACGGATGAGCATTTGCAAAATTATGCGCAGATCGTCGAAAAATTATCGGCTGCATAGGAGACAGATGCCACCTCCGCATAAAATTCTGATCTTTAGAGATCACGACGGCGCCTGTAAGCCATTTTATAAACCCATTCTGGATAAATCATGTTCACACAGACGATAAAAAAAGCGATAAGTGCAAGCACTGGTGAGCGAGAGGTATAGCCTCGACCACATAACCTGGGAATGCGATGACTTCCCAGGAACTAAATCGAATATAGAGAGGCCTGGAAAGCCCTGCTGCGGAGCTAGGACCCTGCTTCGCAGCAACAAGTCATCCGTCTGGCGGGAAAGGCCGCGAAGAGCCAAGACCACTTTGCCTGTTTTTAATCGCGGAGGATCTGGCCGCTGTCAAGGCCTGCGTGCCGGGTAGGGGAGTATCGGGCTGTGTGTTTTGAACAAATGTTCGGCGATTCGGAGTACTGTGTACTCTACTATGGGAGTCTTACAAGAGGAATTCTTTATCTGTGTGTTTATAAGAAGTTGTTTACGATTTAGAATACTTGCATGGTACTATGGGAGAGCAAAAAGCAGTCCCGGGGATTTCACATTTCATGATGCCGTGTCGATAAAAATTACGCCGTGGACGAGTTCACGCACAATTCATAACTAGTCGCACCCAAACGACAAAGTTGAATCACGCATGTTTAGTAAAAAATGGTTAACGATTTAGAGTACATGGTACTCTACTATGGGTGAGTTGAAGGCCGTCCAGTGGGCCTCACACGTGAGGAGGCTGCATCAAATAAAAAAAATGCTTATGAAGTGCGGAGCAGCTACTCACTTGAGGTATGAAGCACCCATACTGTGGGTTTAGACAAAGTGTTTAGTAAATTTGAGTACTTCCTACTCAACTAAGGGAGAGCAGTCACACAAGCAGAAACGCCGAAAACGACTGCTACGTCGCACTGAGTCGATACCGTGTGTCATCTGCTGAACGCCATGTCGTGTGTTTAGAAAAAATTAATTGTCACCGACGTGAAAGACATTGCAACAGAACACTTTTTGTTAGACATGCATTAACTATGATGATAACAGACTTCGTTTACATGAATATGAGATGGCGTAGAAAGAACATATACATTCAGCGTTTCACAAAAACACAGCTAGACAAAAATATGGCACAGAAAGACAGGTACACATGCATTTTACACGGTGAACATGAGGCACAAATAAAACATGAATATGTACATACATTTCGCGTATTTGCATGTTGGCATGGCAGTTCTGTCGACGCATTGATACATTAGCCTACCAATACAAGGCCGGCCGAAAGACAAGTTTCACCCGTCCGTCACAGATCGACAGAAAAGGGCAAGACCAGCGCCGGAGGGATTCCTCGTCACCGTGAAATAAGAGCTTCTGCGACAAAACAGATAGCAGCTCCGAATGCAATCGCTCTAGGAACGGGAAAATCGCGCGGCGGCCCGCTGCAACTGCCTCGCAGCGGTTGCGCCAGAGGCGGAAAGAACCGGCAATAATGTGAAGACAGGCGAAGCGGCGTCGAGAACAACGCCCAGATGATACGAAGCGATTTACTCTGAGACTGCGAAATGCAGCATGTACGGCTCGAGCATGTGTATTGAGAAAAAAAAAAGTTTAACGACTTAGAATACGATGCACTTTACTATGGGAGAGCACTAATCTGTCCCAATTACGACTGGCGCTCACAAAATGCGTATATTGAGCCCAGCCAGTCAAATGATAGAGAGACTGTCAATTACGCACTTGCCGCCTGATTTTATACCTACACGCATACGTTCGTTTTTAATATATGACGCTTCATTGACCCCAGAAACCTTATCAGAGATTCTGACAGCAGGGGTTAGCCAAATGTTATATTTTAAGCAGGGACAATCAACTTTTCTTTTTCATCGTATCTTCTATTTACATTAAACGATATCCACTAGTATGACACTCTTAAAGAACCTCTAAACCACCTGCTCCTGCATTTTTTTTTTACATTTTAAACGCCTCGAGTACCTAATGCCGCCGCTATCGACTATGCGTAACGCGGCAGCGCTACTAAGTGCGGGTGGGCCACGAATACCAAGGAACAATTCCTTGTCCTCTCCGGCTTTTATGACATATAATTTTTCAAAACTAATGAGAGGGAACTGTGGCGCTGCGATTGTTCAAACACCACGGGAATGATGGGAAGTACACGAATTTGCCTAATCTTCGCGCTTGCGGCTTCAGACGATCTTGTGGCTTTGTTTACTACTGCGTTTTTGCGTTTGTTGTGGATACGAGAATGAATAATTGTGAACATCGCGAAACGACTAGAATTGGTGAGCTTGAAAAGTTAGGTTTTGTGAAGTGGAAATAGTGAACATTTGTTGTATTTCGTTTTGCGACAAATCAGCTTCAGTCAAAAGGAGCCGAAAGAACGAAGTGTAGACAAATCGGTATACTACCCTTTATTCCCACGTTGGCTGAGGCGCCATTTCAGTGTTCAAGTGGTTGAAGACACAAAATTCGTGTACTACCCTTCATTCCCATGCTGACTGAGGTGCCATCTGTTGCAGTAGTTGCGAAGCAGCAGCGTTGCGCGCGCCGTTGACCCGGCTGAAAGGGGCGTTGACGCGGGTGCTGGAAAAACGGTTTGAAGCGAAACTTGGTGTAGCGTTTACTCGAGTAAACATTTGTTTGAAACGCTGAGACGCGGAAGGCGGGTTGGGTTCCGTGTTAAAGTTTTTCAGCTCGACGTGGGGTCGAGCATTACGGGCGGTGGAGAGCGGGAAGCGAGAGAGAAGTGTGTTGCGAGCGGGCGGAGGAGCCGGCAGCTGCGGGCGCTTTCGGCAAGTGTGCTGCGAGTGAGGAAGAGAGTGACGTCAGCGCGCACCTGCGAGGGGAGCTTGACGTCAATGCACAGCTGTAGCGTGACCTACTTGGCACCACTCCAACACCTGCGGCGAGGGGAATGCTTTGCGGCGCGTTCGTATGGATGCACGTACGTACGGCATTGCACAAGTGAGTCAAAGAGCTGCTTCGAATCTAGAAGCGACACTAGCAAGGACCTCTGTTGTACCATAAAACGCGTGTAACTACGCTATTACGGCACTGCTAAAAAAATGCCGCCCACATCTTTCCACGGGAGGAACTCGAGTAAAAAATGCGTCGCAAAGTGGTGGGGGTATCGCGCGAATGTTGGGTAATTTGGTATGGTTTGGGAATGCTTAATGTTTTGGGAATGCTTAATTGTTATTTCGATTTATTATTCTTAGTTATTGAATGAAGAAGCGTTGCCTTCAATGTCAAGCAAAGCCAAGACGCCCTTGACTGAATGCCGAACGCGCGATCCAGTCTCTACGTATATGCAGGAGGAGGATTGAAAGAGGAAGGACAGGGAGGTTAGCCAGTTCTACGTATATGGGATGGCTAGTGAACAATGGTGCAGCGCGAGCAGTCGTTTTAGATGGGAAGCAGTTCTTTGACTAGCCTGCCCTCCATGTCTCCGTGCCAACGCGTCGCACCGCGTTCCCCCTGCCACAGTTGTTAGATGCCAAGTAGGTCAAGTCGCAGCTGTGCGTTGACGTCGCTCTCTCCCTCAACCGCAGCAACTGCCAACACCTCCCAAAACACATAGGTGGTGTTGCTCTTCCGCCTGCTCGCATCACACTTCTTGCTTGCTTCACCCTCTCTGCCGCCCGGAACGCTCGGCCGCACGTCGAGTGGAAACACTTTTTCAGCTCGTTCATCTGCTATGAAACTTACACGAAACTTATCTCCTCTGTCTTTGCGTTTCAAACGTTTACTCGAGTAAATCCTACACCGAATTTTGCTTCAAACCGTTCTTCCAGCATCCGCGTCGATGCCCGTTTCAGCTGGGTCAATGGCGTGCGCACTATGGCTGCTTCGCATCCTATCGTGGTGGTGTTGGTAAAAACTTTATTTGATGGAGGGTTCCCTTCGGGGTCCGTAATTTTTCTTCTAGCAGACTATGCCTGCATCGCCCTTGCGAGGTGAGAGAGGGAGAGGGGAGCGACAGTTTAGTGGGTGTCTTCCTGGGCTGGCTTGAGATGCGAGCATGCGCGTCTCAGCAGAAGCATGCAGCGCGAGTCGCGATCATGCGCAGTGGGGTGTGGACGGCGCCGAAGCGCGACATCGTGCGGCTTAGAAATGCTCTGTATTTAGAATTCTCACGGCTACGGGTTTGTAGACTCACGCACAACTGCAACACATCGGCCAAACAGGCAGGTGTTTAAATGAGCAGCTGGAAGAGCATGCTCACAATGTCTCTTCTACAGTATCGGGCCACCTCGGCATTCATTGCCGAGACTGTGGTTGTGTCCCCAACTTTCAGCATTGTACCGTCATTAGGCATCATTGGGAACAGATGGTACGTGAAATGTATGAAGCTGCAGAAATGGAAAGGCTGGGCAATGCGTGTGTCAGCAGGCCTTTGATTTTATCCCGATGACTACTCCCGATGACTCCCGATGGCATTATCCCGATGACTACTCGGTTGTTAGGTGAATTCTGTTTTCTTTGATTTGTCCTTTCTCTTTTTGTTACATACTGCTCGCTCAAGTATACATTACACGGTTCCAGCAAATAAATCTTGTTGTAAGTTAGTGCCGCTGTCTGTCTCCTTCTTTTCTTGTCCCTCGTTATTGGTGCTGTTTTTTATGTGAATCATGTTGTTCCAACTCGCCCAAGCAACCATGTTAACCACAAATAAGTTTCGACGTTTTTGATTGTTTAGGGTACTATAAGATTTTGTGCGTGTAGCTTATATTTATATATTCTTAGGCGTGTAACTAGCACCTATCATGTCACCCTCACAGCTATGCTGCTTATCCCATTCTTGGCGCTGTGCCAACTTTTATCACCAAGCTTCATGCACCTGCATCGGGAATCTTCAGAGTAGTGCCTTAAGTGTCGACCGCAAAACTTTGTAGGGTCACCGGCACGTGACCGAGCGATGAAAAACTGCATCGCTGCTTCACCTAGAACGAAGTCGCTAGTGTTGAGAATATTGACCGTGGCCTCCGCAATAAAATCCGGCAACCATAGAGTTTCCTAAAGGTAACTAGAGGACTCTGGCACTGCGATTGTTCAGCGACCATAGAAATGAAGGGTTGTATACGGATTTGCCTAGTTTCCATACTTGGGAGCGGCGAATCGCACTAGTGACTTCGTTCATTGCTCGCTTCAGTTTTGTTTAGAAAAAAGCAACAAATCCTGTTGAACTTCGTTACCAAATTTAAAATGGCAAGCCTAAAAGATTGAGGTGGTGAAGTGCAACTGCCGATCATTTGTCGATTGTTGTTACGTGACAAAGCAGCCTCAACCCACGCACCAAAAGGAACGTAAAGTACGAATACTATAGGCAAAGCCGTGTACTATCTATAGTTCCCATGCTCGCTGAAGCGCCATACGTTGCAGCAACTAGGAGGCGCCAGTTGCAGTTCCCATATAGAGTAACTGTGTAATGGTGTATATGGTCCTAGCTGTATATGGTCCTATAGACCATATACAGTAACTTTACTCCCATAGGCACTAGCGCCAGAGTTCCCTCTACTGGCAACAGCACATTATCTAAAATGCTCCATTGCTGATCACTGAGGCCGATAGCCTCAATAGCAAAACTCGCCGTGTCACGTTATAGGCGACGTCACGATGCAGTTTTTTCTCTCTTGGCCACGTGCAGGAGATCTCGCAAACTTTTGCGGCCAACAGTACATTCGTGCTAGAAACCTATTCTCATTATGGTCACCATGCATAGTGTCGTATTTCTCGCAGGCAATCGAAAAAGGTGCCACCCCGACGGAGTACGGGCTCATTTTTTCGTCCTTCTACTTCACCATCTTCCTCATCGCTCCCGCTTACGGAAAACTGGTGGGTAATCCCGTCTTCTGTACGCTCGTTTCATGAACTTCCTGGGGGAATCGTTGTTTTAAAAAAAATGTAGATGTTTACACTATTAAGCACTTAACAGCGAAGCTGGTCAATCTTAGGGGCTCAACGTCGCCATCCTGGCGTTTCCTTGGCATATACAAGTATAGTGGATACACAGCCTGTCACGGGCGATGTAAAAATGTACGAACTCCAGCGCCTGTAAAGCTGGATGTGGCAGCCCTGGTTGAAGCGTAGACCTTTCATTGCTCGTACTCGGCTCGCCTTGTCACGCGTAAATTTTTTGTTTTGCAGGTAGCCATAGTGAAACCTAACATCATGCTGAATGGAGGATTTAGTCTTACCTGCCTCTGCGTCATTCTCTTCGGGTGAGTAAAAAGCACATCCACTTGCACTTGATGATGTAATGGCATGACATCACTGATGATTGCTGCTTATATTGAAGCTGTCTAAGCCTAATTTTTTAACGCATGTGTGCTATGAGGCTTTGGCCTTAACATTTATTTCTTATTTTTTAATTTCACACATGCATGTGTGACCCTTGCGTGGTCTCTCTTACACTGTGTTAAATGTCTGTAATGAAGATGTTCTCGTGTCTGCAAACTCGCTCATTATTGTCTTCACATCAGACTCACTCAGACTAAGTTTTCACTGCGAGTTTGAGTCGAGGTGATTCCTGTTTTGGTGAGTTTGAGTCTGAGCAAGTTTTATTTAGAAAAAAAAAAAATGAGCGAGTGTCAGTCTGAGTAAACTTGATTAAAGAAAGTTTTGATGAATCTGAGTTCAATTGAGCCCTAAATGCAAAACATTTTTCTTGAGCGCACAGATTGGAAAGAAAGTTATGAAGCTCACTCATGAAATATATTTCACCCTTGGAGCTTGCTCAAAATCCCAACTCGCCAAAATATTCCTCATCTGGGCTGACCCATTCCGAACTCAACCTTATTCATACTCACTAAAATATTACTTAGCCTGACTCACTCATATCCAGACTCGTGGCTCAAATTGAGTCAGAGAGTCGACACATGAGTAAGTTTGCTCGAGTGAGTTCGAGTGAGCCCCATCTTGTTTTGTCGACGAGTGAACACGTCCTTCACTTTCAACAGCTTCGTCAACCACGCTCCAGCCGGGGCCACGTTCGTGTCCTTGGCGTTCCTCATCCGCATCATGGAGGGTCTGGGTGCGGCTGCCTACATCACGGCCAGTGCCACCATCATCATGTCAGAGTTCCCGGGCCGCATCGGCACTGTCCTGGTGAGCGTCCGTCCATCATGATGATGCACTTTATCTTGTTAGGCAGGGTTGTATGCAGAAATATATATATGCTTGTGACGGGGAGGGCACCTTCTTGATCAAAAAGGGGGGGGGGAGGCAAATGCTAATTTTGCACTATGCTTGACAAAATAATTTCGGGGGGAGGGCATGGACCCGGAGTGCCATCCCCTGGCTACACCCTTGTTGTTATAGTGTCTAGGTATAGTGTTCTCCATCAATCATGAGATGTGACCGTGTTAATGAATTATAGGGAAAAAAGCATGTGGTGACGTCATCATGATACAACTGAGACGTCACCCGGCGATAATATATTCACAACACATGATTATATATCTGTCACATGACTGCTAGCTTGGTTATGGATGGGCCTAGTCTGAAGGCCCAACAACAACGTGGTGCAGATAGCTTTCGCTTGTGGGGGGAGGTATCCGCCTATTGGTTTTTCTCATTTATAGCAGGAGCGGTAGTGGTTTGAGGTAAGACAGCCCATAAGGTAGCCCGGGGCTCCGTTCATTTGGCGGGGAAGAGAGATTCTTGAAATGAAAGAGGGTGAAGAGGGGGGCTAAGTGACCCATTAACTGTCTCTCAGGCAAGGACACTACAGCCGCGACACTTGGGAGATGTGGAAAAATGAAGGGAAGAACTCGAGATGGAGTAAGGAGGAGCAGAGTGAAAGTATAAAGGGGAACAAAGAGCGTACCTCAAGAAAGTCTCTTCTCCTTTCCGCTCTCACTGTACAACATTGTGCCATACCTCCTTATTGGTTGCAGAAGTGACTACATTGGCAATCACTTAATAATGTAACTGCGAAAGAAACGGACGGTAACATGAAAGGATGGAAACCCGCTGCATGCATTTGTCTGTCTTTTTCTCTCCTTTTGTGCTTCCGTCTGTTTTTGTGTGACAATATTACCAACTCGCCCAACTTACCATCACTTAATTAGCCATCTACAGAGTGCATTGGTCATAATCTACTACACGTTGAGGACCCTTCTTCGCCAACAAAAAAATAACGGCCAAGCGAGCAAGTGCGTATAGCAGTTCTCCGAAGCAAACAAACCGCGGCGTTGTTTGAGGCAAACAAGGGCTAGATGGAAACCACTTGGGATTATCACTTGTGTGCCGCTAAGCGTTTTAGCTTCCCGTACGGCCGTGCGTATCGCACAATGGAGCTGTGGCTTCAAGAGCAATGTTTACACCCCCACCCCCTCAACCCACGCGCACGCCCAGGACTTCTCTGCACAGCCATTGTGTTCTTTTCCCCACGAATGCAAACGTTTCCACGTGAAATTCCGTAGTTTTCATTCCTCAACAAAGGCTACCTCGGAAACTGTGTATTTTTTTAATGCGAACCAATGTGCGCGTAGTATGCCAATAATCATTCGGGTGTTCATAAGGTTAAGTGTGGCACTGAATTGATAAGGGTGGAACAGAGAGAACACACACATTTATGAATATGACACACCAACGAGGCTAATCCTTGTTAAGTTCATTTAGGTGGCTTTTCCAGTGAAAGAAAAAAAGAGATGAAAGGAAAGGCAGAGCGGTTAACCAGATGCACGTCTGGTCTGCTACCCTATTCTGGGGTAACGGATAAAGGAAGGACGTAAAAGGAGAAGGAAAAAGAGATACACACAGTCGCGAGCACAATTGGGGAAGCATATGTAGACCATAGGCGCTTACTCAGATTTTTCGTGTTAAGGTAGTTCAGTATTGCTTCAGTTGCTTTCTGTGCTATCCAAGCACCCTATTATTCAATTTATATATAAATGACCTCGCAAGTATTGATAAATCAGCTAAATTTGTCATATATGCCGACAGCACTATACTGTTTTCGGGACGTAGTGTATATGTCCTTGTCCCTGAATGAAATAAAACACTGTAAATACTGTCAACATAGTCCAACCTAAACGAACTAAAGATTAAACCAACAAAAACTAAGATTGTTATATTTTATGCAAGAATTATAGAAGCTCAACTATTAGACCCTATTTCATATGAAGGTCAAAACATTGCTGTTGTAGATGAACACAAAGTACTCGGAGTTACTTTTTACTCTCACATTAGTTGGAACTCGCATGTAGAAGAGCTGGGTAAGAGACTGTCATCAACTTCTTGAGCATTGTCACGATGTCAACGTTTGCTCCCAACAAAGGTGAAACTTCAAATATACTATGTACCCGCTATTCGCATCCGACCTGAACTACTACAACCTGGTTTGGGTCACCACAACTAAGCAGAACCTAAATATAATCTTGCTTTTGCAAAAGAAGATTCTTCAAAATATTGCAGACATTCCCTACCTGGCCTCAACTAGAACAGTCTTTCAAGAATACACTGTCACACGGGTTCAGCACTTATACGAATTCAGGTTTTATAAGCTTTCTACTTTTCCAACACTTACAAAAAATTCCTCGAAACTATATCCCACCTAAAACTTAATGACACTGCCATACATATGCGACATATTTTAGCATGGTTTGTTCCTCATTACCGAACCACATACAACTTACAAGCATTGCACTATAATATGCCATCCTTCCTAAATGAATAATGCCAAACTTAGTTGCGTGAATTTTCGCGTCTATATTGTAGTCCTCGCATTTATATGTCTTGAGTATGCAAACTTTTGCTTATCTTACCATTTGCATTTTTCTACTTCAATATTTCTGTCTTTGATCATTACATGATATTGTAATTCCATAAAATTTCTGTACTTTCTATACCTTTTGTAATGCAAAGTTGTTTATGCTGTACTCAACATTTAAATGCAAAAGCTCACTAGTATGAGTCTCTGTAAGCGGCTGCTATTGCTTGATGGAATTGAAATTGCAATTTTTACAGCATTACTCATGAATGTTCAAGTATGATCCTACAAGTCGTTTTGTACTGTTAACCTTGTATGCTGCCAATTGTAAAGGGTCTTCAACTCAAGCTGCCTCGAGCAGCTTTTAGCCCTGAAAACTATTTAGAATCGCTCTGTTGAAATAAATTTTGACTTTGACGTCCAAGGGCCTAAAATCTCCTGTACAAAAAATGGTCTAGAGTACAGTTGGTTCAATGCCATCCGGAGCGGGCATCACTGGTTGTCATAGCCAATCAGCTGCACCGAACGTGTTCGATGGTTTCTTCAGCTCTGCAGGAGTCGCATCTAGAAGTGTCTGCCATACCGTTGCGAAACAAGTAGATTTTTGCGAATGCAACACCCAACCAAAGGGGCATAACAGAGTCACATCAAAGCGTGAAATTCGCGATGGTAGCTGTAGCTTGAGCGAAGGAATAAGTTTGTATAGGCGACTCCTTTGGAAGCTGCATGCTGAACGACCGAAATGGGCGTGCAAGATTCCGAGTCGGTAAACAGTTTTATTGCCGTATCAGTCTATGATAAAGGGATCGGAACCTCACTGAGCGAGGTCTGAGCAAGGTGGAGCTTGCACTAATGGTGCAAGGCTAGTACCAATAGCAGAGCTATAGTGTTCGACATATGGCTTTTTCTAAGCGTTTCTTAGGGGTGCCAAGTTTTTGCTAGTAGTAATAAGCGTGGCTAGGCTTGGCTATTCTCTTGTTTCGGTCGGTTGCCTTCTCCTGTTTCACTCGTCACGTAGTTTTGGCGAGAACACGTCACGTGGCTAGCATGTGATGTTGGTGATATTACTCGCGTGTCTAGCTGTTACGTGAAGACAGTTGAGCCGCATGGCTTTTGGCGGGACATTACATGTGACTCGTTGTCACGAGATTCTGTCACGTGGTTTGTTACAGAGGTTTTTGGTGGTATGGTGGTTATGGCGATTTTACTCACGTGATTTGATATTACGTGATGTTATGTGATTTTCAGTCACTTGAGTATTGCTTGTCAGATTGATACAGAAGATTGAGAAAAGAATGATGTTAACGTGTGGCCAATATCATTCCTATTCGCACGACCTAGCCGTGGCGCAACAAAAAGCTTCAAAAGCTAATTTGTTAAAATAGTGCACACATAATGAGTTCCTCTGTCACGCCGTCTTAACACGCCGAAAAAGACCCTACCATTTTAATGGAGGAGCTCTCTAATTAAGCTGAAAATGGGCACTGGATACTCTGCAGAAACTCATTGAGCTCTGCACGTTAGCAACCACCTTGCATGCCTGCACCTCGTTATACAGCGTATAGGGACCCAAAGTTCAAGTTTGCAGAGCTAAAGAACCCCAGGTGGTCGAAATTTCCGGAGCCCCCTACTACGACGTCTCTCATAATCATATGGTGGTCTTGGGATGTTAAACCCCACATATCAATCAAATCAAGTTTGCGCAGCAACGACAATGCCGTGCTGCGGCTCTCGAGGCAAGCTCAGGAAAATTTGGGATATGCGCGGCAGAGAGCTCAGGCTATTTGGTGTTAGTAGGTGTTGGCGCATGCAGCACCCATTCTAGAGTCAGTGCGGGGAACTTCGGCGCCGTGCCGTCAGCTTGGTGCGCTGGAACAAGACGCTCGCTGTTTAACATTGCCTTTTCCGCGATGGCAGAAGTGACCACATGGAAGTGTCAGCGAGGTCCAAAGTATTGTTCTGTGTCACAAGAATGCTAACAGTAAAGGCACGCTACCCACATGTAAATGTATTGGTTGCCGGACAAGTCGTACGAGAGGCAAAGAAAACAATCGTGCATCACCGCAGTCAAAAGAAAAAAATTATATACCGTCTCTCTGAAAAAAACCATGATGAGAAGTGAAGCAGCAGCGGTGCCCACGTCGTTGACTTGACTGAAACGGGCGTCGATGTGGGTGCTGAAAGAACGGTTCGAAGCAAAACTTAGTGTAGCCTTTACTCGAGTAAATGTTTCTTTTAAATGCGAAGACACCGGTGGCGGGTTGGGTTTCATTTAAGTTTCATCGCAGATAAACGAGCCAAAAGAGTGTTTCCACTTGACGTGTGGTCGAGTGTTCGGGGCAGTGGGGAGGAGGAAGCAAGCGAGAAGTGAGTTGCGAGCGCAGCGGAGGAGGGATATCACCTACGTGTTTTGGGAAGTGCCGGCAGTTGCTGCGTTTGAGGGAGAGATTGATGTCAGCGCGTAGCTGCGACTTGACCTACTTGGCAACGTTCCAACAACTGCGGCGAGGGGAACGCAATGCGGCGCATTGGCCCGGAAACACGGACAGACCGCATTACACAGGCTAGTCAAACAGCTACTCCGCATCTAATTAAGTTCTAGCTCTGTCTCACCTTCTGTATTAATCGTCTCAATTCGCTTCAAGCCATTTGTTTCGACTACCTGAATCAGTATGTAACAAGGCACGTTCATGCGACTACAGTAATGATAGCTCGCTGTCTCCTCGCATTGTAAAAGTCCAGTTACGGTTGTATGTTGAAACAACCCTGTGTTTTCATTCCTTGTGTTTGTGAGATGCAGCGTCTGCTAGCGAGTTTTCTGGCTGAAAAAAAAAAAAAGAAAAGTGACTGCTCGCATTGCACAACCGTTCACTGGCCACTCCATATATTCTTGTAGAAGCGCTGGATCTTGACCTCCAAGGTAGTGCCAGCGGGAGATTTTTCCTGTGCGTTGTTGAACAATAAAGATTCACAGCGTCTGCATTAACTGAAAGTGGACTACTATTCTCTGTCCAATTGAAGTCTTCTGTTTCTCATTGCCCATCAGCACTGATTGACATATTTCAGTAGGAAACACCACACTATCACTGCGTGTTTTGAGCCTCCCCAGGTTTCTCTCATGCGAAACGCCGTGGTGAGAGCCAGCGCCAACGCTGCTGCCAGTGTAAGCGTTAGCTTCCACTGCTTCGCATCTACACATAGTACCCTATAGGGGGAGATAGTATTTTTTTCTCCTGTTCTAACATGACCTCTTTTCTTGCAGTCATCACTGAAGACCGCCTTCAGCGTTGGTGTCATCATCGGGCCAACCGTTGGTGGAATCCTTTTCGATGTGAGTAGCAACCCCCTTTATTTTGCGATAGCACTTATATAGATGCTTTTGGCACATGTTTGCCGTTGCCATCATGTCCTGTGAATGTGTGTATACATAAAAGCCGCAAATAAAAATAATTCACCAGGCAAATTTCTCGAAGCGAGTGACCAGGGGATTCAAAGCTGCGACCGCTCGCTTCGCAGCGCGCTGTCTTGGCCTATTACGCCATCCTCGATTCGTTCTCTAGCATGCTAATGGCATAATGAAAATGTACAGAACGCCACACACAGAGAAACACAGGACAGTTTATGGGACGCAAACATCTTGGCGAAAGATACCATGTTTGTAGAGGCAGGTATGACACATACAACGAAATGCTGCATCGTCTGCTCAGCTGCGTACGCGCCAGTATGCACGTGCGCACTGCTCCAAACCGGCACGGTCAGAGTAGTAATGTATTCGAGGGTCTACCCATAAGACCAGAGCCAGCCAAGTCTCGGGGAGAAGTCGAGTAGAGTAGCTGGGGCTGATAACAGGAATGTTTATTTTAAAGCTAGTGTTGTGATGGTGGTAGCATCATGAAAGCTTGATCGGAACTTGTCCGGAGTGTCATGATGCTCGCGTTCTAAGTCTTGGTGTTTCCAAGATTCTTTGCAGAAGAAAATATTTGAGGTCAAGACAGTTTAATGATATTATCATCTTCATCTACGCCCTCAAAATGGGGGGTCAAACATTGCCTCTTTCCCAATCCCCGAAAGAGTCGTACCCAGTTCGTCTCGACCTACTAGACAGAGCAATCATTGGCAGGTTCCTCGATGTCGGACAAGCTATGGTCTCCGAATGCTGAAACATTCACTCCCCCACATACTAAATAAATTCAGCTTTTCTTTGCAGGGATTGTGCCTTTTTTTGTGACAGGACATGTGCAATTTATTTTTAGTGACATGACGCAAGAGAAGGAGGAGGAGGAATAAACTTTATTATAAGAAACCAGCAGGTTTAGGTGGCCGGGCCTAGGCCTCCCATGAGGCGACGTAAAGGGCTTGCCTCAATGCAGCCTCAATGGCGTGCTGGGTCGCCCAGGTTTGGTCGTCAAGAGTGGGACTCCGCAGAGGCTCGTGGAGCTTCGACGAAAGGGTCGTGGTGTTAGTGTGTCTGAACTGTGCCGGGCACTCCCACAGCATATGCGGAAGCATAATCGGGTGAGTGCCACGGCACCGGCAGTGGGAGGTCGTGTACATGTCCGAGAATATGAGGTGAAGAATGGCAGGTGAGAGATACGTGTTTGTTTGAAGTAAACGCAAAGTGGTGGCCTGTGCCCGGTTGAGCTTGGGGTGTGGTGGAAGAAAGGGATGCTAGAGAAAAAAATATTTTTTGTGGTGTACTTATTCCCACTTTTTAAAAATTTTTAAGAGTGCAATACTCTCTATATTTATGAAATATTTCTGATTGTGCCACTTTCAACTATGTATTTGAGTCTGCTTACTTGTTTAGTTGACATTATGAATGCTGTCACTTTTTCTGCTTTGTTTTGTTGGGATGTGGGGCTAGTCAAGCTGTGTTTGTATTGCAGCTTTTTCCCACATTGCGCACCACTCATTGTACCTGTTTAAAAAAATGTAAATGAGCAACTTTGTGGTGAAAATAAACTTCAAATTTGGCATACTAAATCTAGTAGCCCCTGCTCCCGTGCTTATATCTTGATGGGAAGTTCTGTACGTCTTTTGCTTTCCCCACAAAGTTTGCGTTAGAGCTCTTTACTGCAACAAGGTCACTTTGCTCACTGCAGCAGCCATATTTGAGAATGGGGTGTGCTGCTATATAGCTTAAACTATAGTGGCTAGAAAGGTTTTTTTAACCACTATAGCTAAAACAGTTAAAGTAGGGGCTAGTTGAAGTAACCAGTCATGGGCACAATGAGAGGGCATCAAGTGTACGGAGTCACACGAACAGGAATCGGCCGGATGGTGCGCGAGGGACCAGTGTCCGCATATCGTGTGTAGTGTTCACGTATCTCGAATAAGTATGGCCACTAGCGTGGGCCTGGTCTTAGCGAGCCGTAGGGCACGCATTAACTGTCGCCGTGGTGAGACCATGGTACTGCTCAACGTCGCAACACATTATTGTCTGCGGCAACACGAAAACGCAGTACAGAGCCCGTTGAAAAGGCCCGACCAGAAAGCAAGGCTTATCCACGTCACAAGTGAGAAGTACTACACAGGGTGCCGCGAGCACGTCTCCGTGGGCAAAGGTGATTCACGGGGACACCGGAACAAAGGGCCCGGTTGCTCGAGCGAGAGAAAAGGCGCTCGTGTTGGCTTTGAAGAGGTATGGGTCGGTGTAGTTTGATTATGCACTAGGACACCACACCACTCTTCGGCCTAGCGTTCGGAAGGGGGGCGACAAAAGGTAAGCATTCGCCGCGGGCACAAGGCGCTGTTGGTAAAGTCTGAATGAGCCCCAAACAAAGAGAGCCCACGGATGGAAAATAAATGCGTGCGTACCTATTGCCGTCCCAAAGAGATTCTCTCTCACTCCCGACGTGCGCCCGAAACTTCCCGAGAGACTTCTTGCACGGTGCCACAGTCGACATCCGCTACCGGGTGAGAGGGGTTAAACGTCGCTCCCCTTACTCCCAGCACGACAGACCACGGAGGAGGGGAGTCACGTCGGGACATCAGAACGCAGAAAGAGGCGGCAAAGCCCACGCAAAGGCGGCGGGCTAGTCTCATTGTTCACACATGGCAAAATGTAACACTGCATGAGACAGCTCATAATTCACTTATTAAACAGTTGTCTTTATACACCTAATTGTGAAACCTGTTTACGGTCACGACACCATAAGCGTGCGCAAGGTTCACCCTAAGTGGGGTGGGGGAGTCGGTCTGTCGCAGCGCCCCCCTAACCTATCATGTCAACGAGAGGGGGTACTTCTTTCTCCACCCCCTCCCCTCATGTGCATGCTTATGGCAATAACAGTTGTGATAGTTCACGATCGTCCAGTGTATACTTGTGCTTCGACTTCGGGCGTCCGTCCTTGTGTTTGAACAGCACGCTGCACGTGTCGACCTGCAAGTGTTAAGCCATCTGCTGTTGTTTCAGGGAATCGAAGTGGGCTGTGGGCAATCGTCTGTCATCTGTCCCTGCCCTAGAATAGTTCCGCCATTAAAAGAAATAGTAACAAGGTTTTTGCTTCAAGAATGAATGTAACCAACTATAAAACATACTTTACTCGATTAATATATGCTCTGTACTATTCTCATCTGTGTATTTATCGTGCATATATATGTAGAAAATTGTATGTATGAGGTCACCTCTCGTGTCTACGTCTAAAGGGGCATCTCAATAATGTTAAAAGTTGGGCGAGTTTGGTGGTAGTTCATGTTTACTTATGACGCAGCACACAGAGACAACGCACTAATGGGGAAAAAAAGGCACAAAAGGAGCAGTGGTCTCCCTTGTGCACCTTTCGTGCTTTGTCTTCGTGTGCTACTTCATAAGTAAACATGCACATTTAAAGTATTTATTATTGTTTGTGTGATAACAGGATATCTCGAATTTTTTTTTTTTTCAGATGGGTGGCTTCACGACACCATTTGTCGTCTGTGGTAGCATCGGGTTCTTCTGTAATGCGGTGACATACATTGTTATTCCCAGCATAGGTGAGTAATCATTGCCTCAATATTCCTAAGTACATTTAGTATAGGTGGTATTCACGGTATGTCATCCGCAAGGAGCGCTAGTGCGGCAGCCATCATACTTGTGGTCTCGCGCGAAAACATATCATGAGATCACAACCAAAGTTCCCGGCAGCACATGGTATGTTGATTTCTTTGTAAGGAAATGGCTTAGTGAGCTGCAGGGCCATCAACTATCAGACTGTCACTTGTCGGATCGCTGACTCATGCCACGACTATGGCGGGGCATTTGCTGGCACCGCCCAGACAGACACAGACAGACAGACAGAGACATGTAGACAAACAGACAGACAGACAAACAGACAGAGACATGTAGACGAACAGACAGACAGAGAAAAAGAGAGACAGGGAGGGAGATAGACACAAAGACGGACGGACAGCACTAGATTTTGCATAAGGTGTATACATAGTCGTGCATTACAAAACACCCAGGTGCTCAAAATCAACAAGTTGGAGCAATACGTTCGATTCCTCAGTGATATGGCATGTCTTATCAACATATGGTGGTTTTGGTATGTGAAACCCCAGATATTAATAATATTAGTAATAATAATAATGCTGCTGCTGTTTATCTGTGTCTAGTTACAAGGCTATTATTGCATTTTGTAACCATTGTAATACGGCCACCACGGCCGGAATTCGAACCCTCGGCTAGAGACACGTGTGCATGGGCTCAGGTAAGCCCTCTTATCTAGAGCAGGGCTCGGCCTATAATTAGTTTTTTTTTCTCAGTTGTGTAGGAGCTGGTGCAAAGGTTGTATCATGCCCGAAAATATAAATGATGTACCAGAAAATTTTTTTCAGCCTGTAGTGATGAGCATTCAAGGTGAGCTTTGGGATTATCTATCCATACAGGAGCATCCCTTTGTCCTGCATCTGAGGTCTAACTTTGCAAAAACCAGCTGTTCAAATACCCCAAGCTTGTTATGCAAGTAAAAAGATATTGGCGATTGCGACTGCCACTGCGAGCAGCGAACAGAACTTGTCAGTGGCGGCATGCGACGCAAGAATGCCCACTTCACTGAAGTCAGACTGATTGAGCAGCTTGTTATTTTTACACATCTTGTAATCTGGGAACATATGACTGGCACGTCGTTTGTCCAATTTGATAATTATTTTATTTTAGGAGTATGTTTTTAGGAGTACGTTTTTTCTTTTTTTTTACAGCAGCACACAAGTAGAAAGGTAATGCAGATCTGCAAGAAAAAGGGAAAAAAAACAAAGAATAAGAATAACACTCTAAATAAACAAAGCACAAATCAATCGATTCATTCAAGAAATCATCTAATGGTAATGATCTGGTTAATCCAGGCAAAATATTTCATTTTCCTATAGTGTGCGTGGTAAGAAGCTGAATTTAAATAGGTAAGTACATGGATGGAACGGTGTCAGATAGAGTTTATGATTATTCCTCCTTGATTTCAGTTAATTGAGAGACAAATATCCGTTAGTGATTGTGTAGCGTGGGGTAGTGACAAAAATATGCCAATGACAAGAATACAAGAATGACAAGAATAAAAAGTCAAATTACTGGAAAGAAATCGGCATCTTGTCTCAGCAGCAAACCTACATAAGGTCGGGCTCGACCCCGGCCTTTTGCTTTTGTACGTCGGGCTCAGGCGATCTTTCGATGCAGTCGATAGGCCCAGGCCCCTGCTCGGAAAAACTGCCCGCGCACAGCTCTACGCACGACTACTAGCGCAACGTCTTTTTAAACGTGTGTCAGAAAGCTGATAATGTGGTATTCTTTATCAAGAGATTGTCACCCGCGATAAGTATGTGCTTTTTGTCTCTTCTGTCATGTATTGTGCACGTTTCCCCGTCGTCTATGTGGAGTCTGCCGCTGGTCCCGATGCAGCACGTACTCAGCACCACGTCCCGTTATCAGTAGCTTATCGGTGATGATGCACACACACTAAGAGGAAAGAAAAATTGCCAGTGGTCACAGCTATTGTTCACTGATAATGCAGCTACCTGTACTCTTTTCTTCCAATTTTCACATATTTCCTCTCTCTCTCTCTCCTTTCCTTTCCCTTTCTCTCTCCTTTCCCTCCCTCTAAAATGAGTGTGCATGACCGGTCAACGACTGCATTGGCTTCTTGCATGTGCCTGCAGCATTTGCGAGATCTTTATCAGTACGAGCTGCAGGGGTGTGTGTACTGTCTGTGCCTGTTCCAATGCCAGTGTACTTCCGTGATGTCCGTACGAAGTGGCATTAGTGTCAACATTTCAATAATAATAATAATAATAATAATAATAATAATAATAATAATAATAATAATAATAATGATGATGATGATGATGATGATGATGATGATGATGATGATGAGGAGGAGGAGGAGGAGGAGGAGGAGGATGATGATGATGACTGTTGGTGTTTCCCATCCCAAAGACACATTTTGATTACGAGAGGTGCCATAGTGGAGGCCTTCAACAATTTCGACAACCCGGCGTTCTCCGACGCACACCTAGTATACTTGATACTGCTTCCATTGGGTCAGCATTTCAGCACCATAAGTACTGAACATACAGTGGAAGGTCTTGGCATTTCAGTTACGCTGTTCTTTCTTTTGTAAGGAAGCAAGATCGGCGTTGCTGTACTGGCGCGAGCGAGATGAGCGGGAAGAACGAAGTCAGATAATTTAAAGAACAGCCGACCCATTGAATGGGTGCTTTGTCTGAGTCTCGTTCCTTAGAATGGTACAGTCGACAAGATGTAGTTTATAATATAGTTATGTAGTGTTAGGATAATGGCAGTGTTATAATTGCCTGTGGTGACCAGTGTGCACAGATTTGGGTGCACGCTAAGCAACCCCAGGTGGTCGAAATTTCGGGAGCCTTCCACTCGGTTTCTCTCATAATCAATCACATAGTGGTTTTGGGATGTTAAACCCCACATATCAATCAACCTGAAGGTGGCGAGATCGAATCCCGTCTGCGGCGACCGCATTTTGATGGAGGCGAAGTGCTTGAAGCCCGTGTACTCAGATTGAGGTGTACTTTAAAGAGCACCGGAGAGTCAATGTTTTCGAAGCCTACCACCAAGCGCTTATCTCATAACTGATAACTGGTTTTGTAGCAAGAAATGCTACAATGATAGCAATGACAGTAACATAGCAATGGTAGGTGATGCTAGCAAATATTTACTGGTGATAAATTAGTTCTTAATCGTCAACCAGTGCAGCAATAAGGTTTGTTGCAAATCGCTTAATGTTCGCTTCCCCGGTGGCAGAGGACAAGCACGAGAGCACCCCGACCGACCTGCGCAAGTTCTGGAGCGGGCCCCTGATCTACATGTACGCGGTGGCCATCTTCGGGAGCTACGTCTGCGTTGGCTTCAACCAGGCAACGCTTCAACCTCACCTGGAGCCCGTACGTACAAATACGTGCCGAAGCAACGCCACCTACGTACTATCTTACAGATGGTTTTGAGCATAGGGGAGCGAGGGGTTCCCCATTCAGGTAGGGGGCTAAGATTCATTGCAGCACTCTCCTTCTTATAATGCCAATGTATGGGGCTGACTTAGCACCGCTCTCTTCTCGCCTCCCTGCCCCATTCCCCCCCATTCGTATGCCTGTTATTTTGAGTGCCGCCATGTTAAGCTGTTAATTGCTTTCTGTTTTGTATATTTATTGCTTAATATGCACTATGATATAATGTGTAATATATAATATGTAGTGTGACGTTATATGTAATGTAATGTGACCATGTTTTCGTATCCTGTGCGCTGCTTCTTCAAAAATCTGGTATCTTTATTGTTCTGTTCCTCACCTGCCAGGTCTTGAATGACCACAGTATGTTCTAAATTAAAAAGATAATCACAATAAACCTTAGGCTCGTGGGGCCCGAGCTTTCAATAAACCATTGCCTCTAACGGTACCTTTAATTACAGTTCAACCTTTCCACGACAGTGCTGGGACTCGTCTTTATGATTCCCGGCATCTGCAACGGTCTCATGACTCCCGTGTGGGGCTGGCTGTGTGACAAGAAGGTGAGCTCGCGACACAACGTGGTATAAATCGTGCTTGAAATTGTTGATTTTTCTTGTACCTATATGTTATGAGACACTTTTGAAAATCGATGGCAATGTGATGGTGAATGCCGAGCAAAATATTTAAAATTACTTTAATCACCTCTAATCACGTTAATTTCGATGACAGAGTAGCCGACATTGGCACACATAGACGCTCCTTGTCATAATGGCAGTGCGTGGAAAACGATAGCATGTTAGGATGAAAACCAAACACAGCACACTCTAGAGCTTCTTTAGTGCTTACGACGCTCAACAGCTAACCTATCATGAAGACCGCATTTCGATCGAAGTGAATTGCTAGAGACCTGCATGTTTCGACATAGGTGGTCGTTGCAAAACACCAGGTGATCGAAAATTCTGGAGCACTCGACGACTGTGCCACTTATAATGATGTCAAGGTTTTGAGACGTAAAACTCCAGAAATTCTTCTTTAGCATTAGTAAACGGAGGTCGCATTACTTCGAGTACTAACTGTAGGCCAGCCATACACAACCTTGTGGCTTTACCTCAGTAGACACTCTAGCGCAATGGTAAGAGGCTGGACACTCGGTAAAAGTTTCAGTGAGGCCCACCGTGTCTCACTTGCATATTGATGGCCAAAGGTGTAAAGATAATTAGAGGTATATTACTAAAGGTAGTTAAAGGTTATACTAAGGCATCGATCTCGCATTTTCTGTCATATATACTCTTCTGGTTTTTTACGACTTTGTCCCTCGTAGAGTTGAGGCATTAAAAGATATTTTGGCTCCTTATTTCTCCCCGGCAGGTGAACACGAAACTCCTGACGTCTCTCGGCGCGTACTTCACACTGTTGTATCTGCTGCTGGTCGGTCCGGTGCCCTTCTTTCCATTTGAAACGTGAGTACAGTATAGATACATTATAGACTAAGTTAAAGGGACTATAAGTACAAACACTGTCAGTTTGAATAGGTGAACTTGTAGCTTCATAAAGTAATATACATTCTCCCCTTGCATTGTATACCGCAATACACTGTTCCTTGTTGTGCATTCTGTTTTTGTTTGTCCTGTATATATTGACGTAAAAACAATGAAATATTATTAGTCAGCGCTGCATCTGTGTCCTCTCATCTTCGTGTTATTTTACCTTTGTGTCATTGTTCAAAATGAGTATCTATCAACCAATACACTTCGATGGGCCAATGTAAACTAACGCACGTGGAGTCGGTGTCAAAAGTTCAGAGGTTACTGAAAAAACTTTGAATTTGAATTTTTCCACATTCTGTGATTGCATTCGGTTTAATTTCATAGTGCATGTTGTTAGCACACTTTAGGATAGGCCGGAAATCTCATTTTAAAGCTGCCTGCGGAAGCAATACAAATATTAAGCTTTTCTGTTGGGCCATGTGGTTCATAAACTTCTGAAGCAGGCTGTACATGACTCGAACATGCATTGAACATGTGAATGCATTGAACATTGCAATGCATTGAACATGTGTTTGTTCTGTCCAAATTAGAATTTTCGGACTTGCCCATGTAGGACTGTATATCTTGTATATGCTAGTATTTTGTTTTTTTAGTACTTTTTACATAAAAATTAAGTGGAAAGAGGTAGCCATCGCCAAGTGATGGTGACAACCCCTTGGTTATATTTTTCTTTCAATAAAAAAAGGGAGTACATGTAGGACAGGCACATACCAACACCGTTCAGGCGCTCACGATGGTATATGTGCAAGTGCAGCACATAAATGACATTCATTCGATGTTTTCATCAAAGAAAACCTTCTATCTGTTATGCAGGATGATAGCAAGTAATTACAGTCTCTCCCCTTCTTTAGAAATAAACAGAGCCCCGAATATCGGCCGTTGCTTGTTGGATTTTTTACAAGTAATTTTGATCTTATGTTGAAGTTCGCAAGTGCAAATGTAACGTTACTATGTTGGATATTGCAAATCAGTTCTTCAGAAGGACAGGCATACAAATTTCATCACTTAGTACACAGAAAGCTATGCTTTAGACGAAATGTTCGTCCTTGCACCAGTACTTGAACCTGGGACCAATGCCTACACAAGAAGACCGCATGCTTGAATTCGTTACAATGCTATATTGCATTAGACCTGGTTAATATTCTGGAAAAGTCCAGGGCAAACCTGTCTGCATTAGGCCTATGCTTTCTCGTAAGTGCATCTGCAAATTTTCGATGCCTGTACTGCAGTTTCGAATAACAACCTTTCCATTATGCAGCAAGCTTTGGCTGGTCTTGGTGTCCATGGCCTTCTTTGGCATCGGAATCGGTGGAGCCTCCATCTGTGCATTCATCGCGACCCTCGAGTACACGCTGTGAGTCTTTATTCTTCCGTGATTACTGAATTCTTCCACAAAGATTACCGCTTCGCAATTTTAACAGCACCACCCTTATCACGAGAAGACGCTTGATGAGCGACAACACATGCGAAAAGAAAATGCTGATGGGCACTCATGCACCGAACTTTGTGACATCGTAGATTTGCACGAGATTGGCCAGTTTCTGCATATTTTTTAATTGGTAAGGATTAAATATGTTTTCCTCTGAGAATTCCGTAGATTTAACCTACTAAATATTGGGAAATTTTGTTGAGCCTGTTTTAAAAACATACGAAAAATACCTTAAAATCCACGAGTTCAGGCGCAATGATGTTAGCGTGAAATTTCAAGATGACCCTGTGAGCTTAATTTTCTCCAACATTACTGAACCTAGGATGATGAAATTGAAGGCATTAGAGTTTTCGAAGTACACTCGACACCCCTAAACCAATTAATTATTTGATTTGCTTTTGTGTACGTTAAAACATCTACACACTGGCTTCGATAAGTAGACCTTTTTTTCTAACTTGAGTTACTGTATATGTTCCCTACCTTGAGTTACTGTATATGATATTCTACCTAGAGATACTGTATAATAGAGATTCTGTAAATAGATATAAATAAATAGAGATACTGTATATGCTACCTAAAGGTAGCATATACAGTATCTCTATTTATAACAATCCCAGAGCACCTCACGGGCGCATGGAGCACTATAAAAAAAGTGTGTGCACCGAGCGAACTGGCTCTTCGTTTGCCTTCTGCTCATTAGTGCTGTAGGATCAGTGAGAGCATGAAACGGAAAGACCACGTCGCCGCGTCTTGACTACTTTTTACATCCTGAGTCATTTATCTCTAGGCATGAAATTTATTTACACATTCATCAGCCAGCAAATGTTTGATTGTGATGTACGAGTGAGCAAATGGGAGAGTGGGGGGAGAGAGGAGAGAGAGTGAACTGCGAGAGGAGGAGCGGTAAAGCATTGCACCTACCCTCTCCTACATGCACTCCACACACACTGGAGCTCTGCTGAGCTCAGGCGATGCGAGCGCCCTCCCACACCAGAGTGCGCTTCTCCTTTCCGCTCACTCTCCGCTACTTCTACCGCACCACCTGCTCCATTTGCTAGAGGTGAGAATGCTAGGGCGCGCCCACAGCTGTTGCTATGGAAGAGGTAGTGAGAGGGGAGAGATAACAGCTGCTGGCGGGCAGACACTGACAGACACATGACATGCCCCTACTAAGAAATGCACTCGCATTTAAAAGATGAACGTTGGGTAGCGTTAGCATTACCGGACAGATATGCATCGCATAGATCAGTTATGTAGTGTGCGTATATATAAGCGCATGCCGACACCTTTCATATATACTAAAACAAGAGCTAGAACACAGAATTCATATTTATTCAATTACTTGTAATGCACTAATGTGGACGAGAGGCACCGAATTGTCAAAGATAGCTTTCCGCTTGAGCTTTTGGTAACATGAACACTCTTGCGCTTGCCAACCGCACTTAGCCGATACGGCTTTTAAAAGGTAATCTCGTGTTGGTCCCGAGTATGACTTGCATATCTGCAGTGAAGTTGCATGTGAGGCAACAGGCAAAAACACAACCGGTGTTTGTACAATACAATAACACGGTTAGTGTCCGCAAATGGTGTTACAAGCTTATCTTTTCTTACCTGTGGTATTTTAATTTACTAAGTGCCGACTATATTATACTCTGACGCACATTCTGTAATATATCGGAGCCTCTCCTTGTGCTCAACATTGGGTGATCCATCATCGTTGGTCAGTGGCTAGGGTGCTCAGCTACTGACCCCAAAATCGCTGGTCCGATCCCGGCTGCGGCGGTCAGATTTCGGAAGCGGAAGGGTTGAGGCCCCTGTACTGTGAAATGTCAGTGCACATTAAAGAACGCCAGATAGAAATTTCCGGAGCCCTTCACAACGGCATCTCTCGTAATCATATCCTAGTGCTGGAACCTAAAGCCCTCAATAATTAACATTGCCGGTGGATGTTGTTTTTTAATGGATCCACAATTCATAAACTGCATCAAACGCTTGTAGAATTCGACCAGAAAACAGAGTTGTGTCAAGTTGTTTACGGCCATAGGGCATGCTGGCACAAAAGGAAAATAACACTTCAGAAGCGCTCGGCTGATCTACTACACTAGCATGCATGGGCACGGGAACACTCGACAGATAAAAATCGTTGAGAGGTTGTCCTACCTGAACACAGAAGTTCATGACTGAACTATGGAGCAATGAATTCAACCTTGTCGCATAACTGCAAGCAACTTTTTTTTGGCCGCCTTCAGTTGCGCTTTTGTCAAGCAGCCCTTTTGCACCACCTGCCTTGCCCTTTTGCAAGCATCCGTGCTGCGGCCCCTTCCCATGCTGTTTGCAAACAACCCTTTTGCAACCTCTCTTTTGCCCTTTTGCAAGTGACCCTTTTTCACCACCTTCCTTGCCCTTTTCCAAGCACCCCTTTTGCTTCCCTTTCTCTTGCTTTTTTGAAAAGGCCTCATTTTCACCCCTTCACCTGACCTTTTGCATGAATGGATGGAAGGATTGATATGGCTGCACCCTTCAGATCGGGCAGTGGCTAACGCCACCTAGCCGTAATACTTAGAGAACCAAAAACTAGATGTATCTTTTTTTTTCCTTTTAAAATAGTGAAGTTGAAGACTGGTACCTTGCAGTAAAGGGTTTAGTTTTCACTCGTGCCTTGATTTAACTACCAATCAAATAACCTCCTTCTAGTTATTTCTACCCGCTTAATGTCTATTTTGCCCCCTCTGTCCCTAAATACCAGTGCTTTGAAAAACCCTGCGCCATCATCCTGAACTATATAGGGTGATGCCCTATACAGTCGCCGACCGTTTATTCGGACTCGACGGGAACCGCCGAAAAGTCCGAATAATCGGGAGTCCGAAAAAACGGATGCACTCGAAAAAAAGCACTTTTATTGGCCCGATCGCCCGAAAAAACTGTCTATGCGCGTCTGCATACACGCACGCTTACGCGCGACCACGTCGGCCTGTACCTCTGCGAGTGTCTGGCCGTCGCTGTAGACAGACAACAGCATCGATATGGCCTGCGCTAAGTCCGCATTTGATGGCTGTGGTGCGGGCGGCGCGTCATCGTCGGAGTCACTGTCCGCCAGCGCCGGCTCGCAGACCTGACGGACGATCTCGTCATCGTCCAACTCTGCGCAAGGCAAAACGGCACTGTCGAAGTTGGCGAACTCTTCAAACGTACCCGCCCCCACATCGACCCCGCTAGCACGAAGGTCGTCCAAAATGTCCGCTGCTGCGGTAGGCGGACTCTCAACCGCGGGGTTCTGGCCTGTGGCACTGTCCTCCTCAATCCCAGTAATAAATCCTGCGTGGCGGAAGCAGTTGTGGATCGTTTCCTGAGTCACTGACTTCCAGGCATCGGACAACATGCTGATGGCCGTCAGAACATCCACGACGTAGTTTTTGTTATTGTCGACGCATAACAGCACACGATTCAGGAGGCGCGACCGGTAATGAACTTTCAAGTTTTTGATCACGCCCTGGTCCATGGGCTGCAACACGCTTGTCGTGTTAGGCGGCAAAAACTCCACTGTCATAGCCTTCAAGTTGTCGATATGCCCATGGGCACCGCAGTTGTCGACGAACATCAGCACCTTGCGATTTTGCTGTTCGTACCGGCGGTCGAGCTTGCGAAGGTACTGTTCGAAGAGGTTTTGCGTAATCCACGCCTTCGAATTCGCTTCATACCACACAGGGAGTGATTTGACGCCTTTAAAACATCTTGGATTTTTTGATTTCCCTATCACGAGGAGCGGAAGTTTCTCCGTCCCCGTCATGTTGCCTCCTACAACAACTGTCAGTCGCTCCTTGCTATGCTTCCCCCCATGACAGGGTTCGCCAGACAAAGCTAGCGTCTTGTCGGGCAGCATCTTATAGAAAAGTCCAGTCTCGTCACAATTAAAGACGTTTTCTGGTGGATACTGGCGCAGCAGTGCGCACAGCTTGTCGGCGCGGTAGTTGGTCACGAGCGTTTGGTCGACGGAACCACTCTCGCCGCACATTCGCTTGAAGGCCAGGTCGTACCTTTTCTTAAAGTTGCGCAACCACCCGTCACTGAACTTGCAGCCGGTAATACCCATGCGCAGGGCGAGCGTCTCTGCTTTCTGTCTCAGCAGATCGCCAGACACGGGTATTTTCCTAGCCACCGTGGCACTCAACCACATGTTCAGCGCTTCTTCAAGCTGCGGGTGGCTGCCTGTTACATCGTGCATAATGAATAGCACAGCATAAACGGAGACATCTTGTTTATTTCATCTTCTTCCTTCTCCCCCCGTGGCGGCCACCGAGCGCGTGCCACCGCACAGCGCTGTAGTCGGTAGCGACGCCTTATACCACATATCCCCTCTTGCAAAAAAAAAAAAAAATAAAATAAAAATAAATGGTAGAAACACACAAAACTGTTTTTGTCTACTTCCTAACGAAGTCCTTCAATTTCTTTGGGGTCTTCTTTTTACGCTTGCTTTTCCTTGCAGGCGCATTAAATCCTGGACTGGTCAAAGCTTGCGTGCCGTCTGGTGGAGATGATACGGGGTCTGCCCTTTCATGACCATCCGCTCTTGATGTGTCCCATTGGGGCGCACTAGATGACCGATCAGATGCAGGGGACCAGTTCATAAGGGCAGCGGTTTCAGGCTGTAATGCATGAGAAGACCGATTAAATGCAGGTGTCCAGTTCATAACAGCAGGGGTGCCCGATTTCATTTTGTTGACCGCTCCGGAGTGAACTGCGATTAACTTAGATGCGTTCCACACACGCCCATCGTCCAAAAGGTACGAGGCCGGTCCCCGTTTTCCAATGATCTTCTTGGGCGCGGAAAATTGTGAAGACAGCTTACCGTGAGCTGCAGTTGTCTTAACGCGCACGTAATCACCAACGACGAAACTGGGTTCCTTGGCTCCACGTTTTTCATCGGTGTAGCTCTTCGAGATCATTTGCTTCTTTTTGACATGCTCTCGTAGCTGTTCAATCGCCCTTGACGGGTCCGTGCTGAAGCATCTGTCGGGCAATCCCAATATGTCAAGTCTGGTGCGAGGTTGGCGTCGATGAAGAAGAACAGCGGGTGTCGCACCAGTAGTCGCGTGAGGCGTACAGCGATATACTTGCAGGTAATCAAGCATGGCTGTTCGTACGTCACGACGTTCAAGCAGGGCTAGTTGAATGTACGACTTCAGCACCCTATTGAATCTCTCCACCAAGCCGTTAGCTTGTGGGTAATACACGGAAGAGTTGTAGTGCGTTATTCCACGCTCCGTGAGAAACTCGTCAAAGCTTGCTGAAGAGAACTGTGGTCCATGATCGGATACAATACTACGTGGGTAGCCTTCTCGCGCAAAAAGTTCAAGTAAAAACTTCTTCACTGTAGACGTGGTCGCATCTCGCACGAACGCCACTTCAGGCCACTTGCTATAATAGTCAATAACAGTAATCGCAAAACGGCAGTCGGCCGAAGCTTGCGTGAAAGGTCCCACAATGTCGATGGCAATTTTTTCCCACGCCGCGTCAGGAAGAGGAACAGGTTGCAGTGGCGCTGGAAAGGTACGTGCGGACTTGTCACAAGACTGGCAAATCACGCATGTGCGCACCAGTTCTTCAATGTGACTATCCATGCATGGCCACCAATAGGACTCTCTCAGGCGAGCTTTGGTACGACTAATGCCTGGATGTGACTCGTGGGCCAGATCCATAAGGCGGCGTGTCAACGTTGCAGGCACGACAATCCTGTCACCCCGGCATAGGATATCACTTACAACAGAGAGTTCAGCCTTCACGTAAAAGTAAGGTAGCAATTCTTTTGACAGTGATTTCTTGTCAGGCCAAGAAGTAGTCGTGAAGTGCTTAACTTCACAGATAATCTGATCATTGGCACTTGCTTCTTGAAGTTCTGGCATGGTAACTACGGGAGACAACAAACAGATAAATTCCTCTTCTGGTGCATCGCGGATTAAACTCTGGACGGGTAGCCTGGAGAGAGCGTCAGCCACGACGTTTTCGCTACCTTTCCTGTATTCGACGGTATAGTTGTAGCAGAGCAACCGTGAGGACCAGCGCGCAATCCTTAATGGTCGGTGACCGGTGCCTTTCGTCGAAAGAAGCGTAACCAGCGCTGCGTGATCCGTTCGTAAGATGAAAGGTCGTCCCCATAGATAAACGTGCCAGTGTTCGCAAGCCCAAACACAGGCAAGGGCCTCACGTTCGCCGACTGAGTATTTCCGCTCATGCGGTTGAAGTGTGCGGGAGGCGAATGCGACAGTTTGCAGTGAGGTCCCGTTGTCTTGCTGAAGTACTGCACCTAATCCATATCCTGAAGCATCAGTTGTAACGAACACAGGCAAGTGAGGATCGAAAAGATGAAGCACTTCGCAAGATGTGAGCAGAGATTTCAGGCGCTCCAAACTGCTCTGTGCTGCCGCACTCCAAACGAAAGAGGCTTGTCCTCGTAGCAAGGCGCGCATTGGCTCGACAACATCCGAAAAATGAGGAATGAACTTGGAATAGAAGCCTGCAAGCCCCAGTAGCGAGCGGAGTTCGTTAATATTTGTAGGTGATGGTACCTTTGTTATCGCCTCAATGGATGACATCAACGGAAATAATCCTTTGGCGCTCACAACGTGACCTAGAAAAGTCAACTCTGCCACGTCAAAGACACACTTGTTGTTGAGCCGGAGGCCAGCATCAGAAAGACGTTGCAATACAGCGCGCAAGTTTCCCAAATGGTCCTCTCGGGATCGCCCATACACGATGATGTCATCAATGTAAAATAGGACACATTTGCACCCTTTCAAGATCATGTGCATCATTTTCTGGAACGCTGATGGCGCCGACGCCAGTCCGAAGCAAACCCTCTTGAAGCGAAATAGTCCATCGTGAGTGATGAACGTGGTAAGGTCACGGCTCTCTAAACTGAGCGGTAACTGGTGATATGCAGAAGCTAAGTCTAGCTTCGAGAAACGCTGTGCCCCAACCAGGCTGTTCAGGAGCTCCTCAGTTTGTGGCAAAGGAAAACTGTCTACTACCACAGCTTTGTTTGGCTCCCGTAAGTCAACACACATGCGAATCGAGCCGTCTTTTTTTCTGGCTACGACAATAGGGGAGACCCACTCAGAAGAGTCGACACGCTCAATGATGCCCTGAGCTTCTAATTTCTGAACTTCTGCCGAGACTTGCTCGCGAATGACAAGTGGCAGTCGTCTCAGTTTGCTGGCCACCGGTTGTACAGACGCGCGAACTCTGACCTTGTGAGTGAAACCTCTCACAGTTCCCAGCTCTTTTGCAAATAGGTGCTCAAACTCAGAACGTAATTCTGGAGGTAGCACCGGAGTTTCTTGCGTCATTAGAAGACACCTGAGCGGTGACCCTTGGATCTTCATATCCAGAGCAGCGATGCCGTCTAATCCCAGAATGGTCGTTCCCCCAGGCACAACGTATAGTAGAACAGAAGTGCATCGGCCGTGAAATGAGGCAGTAGCAATGAAGCATCCTTGTATAGGAATTGCTGCCTTTGAATAATCGAGAAGCTGGACGGATGTAGACTTCAGTGGATACGCTTTAGAAAAATAGCGTTGGTAAAGTTCTTCGGCCAGGATCGAAACCGATGATCCTGTATCGATCAAAAATGGTACAGAAATTCCTTCTATTTCCAACGCTGCGTAAATTCCCTTCTTACGGCTCCAGATCTGACAAACACTTAAATGGTCGTCTGGATCAGCTGTATCGTTACCTTCCGCTACATGCTGAACATTCTTCTCAAACTTCCGCAATGACTTGCACACCTTTTCAAGATGGCCAATTTTCTCACATTGTCGACACCTATGTGCTTTGGCCTTGCACAGAGAGCTATTTGCAAGGTGTGCCGTAGAACCACAACGATAACATACTTGCTCTTTCGGAGATATGCGACTTTGACCGTGCATGTTATAGCAAGTACATGTGCTACAATGCCGTTCTCTGTGATTTGAAGTATCTTTTACACGATGAACTTGCAAGTCATTTTGTGCAAGTTCTCTTGCTTCATTAGTCGCTTGATCATGCTGTTTGGCAATGGTAAGAGCCTTAGAAAGCGTGAGAGACTCTTCCAGCAGAAGGCGTTCACGTAAGTATCCACTTGTGGTTTTCTCTATGAGCTGGTCGCGTATCATGTCGTCCGTTAGATCACCGAAATTGCATGCTCCTACAAGACTTCTCAGCGCGGTGACGTAATCAGCCGCAGTCTCACCTGGGGCCTGCGTACGTTGACGGAAACGGTGACGCGCTGCAGTGACGTTCAACGTGGTTTTGAAGTGACCTTCCAGCGTCGCGATGGCGCGGTCGAACACATCAGGACTAGGGGACGTCAGTGTACCTGCCGCAGCGCTCGCAGGCACGAGGCACGGGTCGTCAGTAGTCGTCAGAGTCTGGAAGATACGTTGTCCTTCCAAGCCCAAGCAGTTGAGCAGGATCGCCTTCCGACGAATGGCAGGTAGGTCGAAGGCGCCCGAAGCAACCATGTAATTCTTGAAAGCCTGGATCCATTGCTCCCATGGAATGTCCGGGTGTCCAGGTGACGACAGGAACGGAGGTGGCGGCTGTAGCCCCGAAATACTCATCGTAGAAGATGGTAGGCAATAAACGAGGGCACAGATGAGGTTCAGGCCGGTAGCACATGGGCTGGTGAATCCTCGTCGCCAAAATATGTTACATCGTGCATAATGAATAGCACAGCATAAACGGAGACATCTTGTTTATTTCATCTTCTTCCTTCTCCCCCCGTGGCGGCCACCGAGCGCGTGCCACCGCACAGCGCTGTAGTCGGTAGCGACGCCTTATACCACACTGCCGTCCCGGAAATTTTTCTGCGTACCCGCAGACGCTTTCTCAGCTGCCTCCAGGATCTTAGCCTTCTGCTTGAGGTAGTCCGAGACGGTTTGCTTGGAAATAGAAAATTCCCGAGCAACTTCAGACTGAGGTCGGCCGCCTTCTACCTGGCGAATTATCTCCGCTTTCTTCGCCATCGTGAGCGTCTTGTAGCTCCCACGTTGTCCGCGTTTCTTCACTCCCGACGGCGCAGCAACGGGTGGCGTCGGAGCCATTTCAGCACGCTACGGAACACACAAGAGAGCGAGAACACAGAGAACAAGATGAACCAGGCCTACCCGCAGAAGCAACTGACTGACACCACTGACACGCTGACACAAACGCCAAACCACGCCAAACGCCACAGCGAACAGACTCCGTAAGTGGCTTGGCTTGGCCGCTCGACTGGCTAAAACCAAAAAAAACGTGTCGCCAAACATAGCCTTTGAGATCGGCAATGGCGATTTCTGCGTGCATTTTGACACTGGCCCGACGTCCATCCATAGCTAGTGCAGCATATCAGTGCTGGCAACCTAGCAAACGTATTGTTAACGTCCCTGTCAGCGTGTCATGGCGTACGGCGACGCATCCGGTCAGTCAAACTGAGTCCGAATAATCGAACGGCGCACAGCGGGGCGTCCGAATTTTCGGTCGTGAGTTTACATTAGGTTCAATGGGGCGAGTGGCGGTGCCACGAAGATGTCCGAATAAACGGGCATGTCCGAATTTTCGGCGTCCGAATAAACGGTCGGCGACTGTAGTTCAGGATGATGGCACAGAGTTTTTATAGGGCTTCACCCTATAAAACTATAGGGTGAAGCCCTTTAAAGAACAGTATCAAGGGTTCAACAGTTTCTTCCTCCTCTCCACACGCACTGCATATCGTGTCTACTCCTTCGTATTTGCCCGATATGTCTTGGTTCGCAATACCCCTGTCAGGGCCTCAAACAGTAGAAAACTACCCCGAGTATTATCATAGATCCTTTCCTTGGCAATTTCCTGCTTAAAAGTTTGATAGATCCCTGCAAGTGGCCATTTTTCACCCCCTGTCTTGCCCTTTTGCAAGTACCTTCTTTTGCACCGCCTCTCATACCATTTTTGCAAGCGTCCCTTTTGAAGCCCGCCTGCCCTTCTGATGGCACCTCTTTTGCAAACTCTCATCTGTCTTTGATAAGCAGTCCTTTTGCATCCCCTTAATTGCCCCTTTTAAAGTGCCCCTTTTGCAACTCCTTCCTTCAACTTTTGCAAGTGCCTGTTTTGCACTACCTCACTTTCCTTTCTGCAAATGACTTTTTTGCAACCCCTCTTTTGCCCTTTTCAAGAACCACTTTTTTGCAAGTGCCCCTTTTAAAACCTCTCTCTTGCTATTTTGCAAGCGCGTCTTTCGGTCCCCTTTTCTTGCCGATACCCTTTATTGTGTTGTCTTTCAATTTATTTTCATGATAAAGTAGCACCAATAAGTCACCTTTATGCTTTATATCTCCTTCACTAATTCGCAGTTATTTGCGAGGTGTTTTATGCAACTATGTGCCTAGCAGCCTTCGGCACAAGTGGTACTTGGCTATACAGGAGGTCACTCTTCTGAACGCCACCACTGTAATGTATTTGAGTGCATACATTTAAAAAAGAAAGAGATAATTGCTGCAGTCATCTGTGTATTGTTATTTGTTTCAGGAACCGGGGTTTCGAGCGTAGCATCGCCACCAACGGCTTGGTCTCTTCCATGTTCACCCTGTGCCAGTCTATAGGGTCAGTAGTGTGTTATTTACTCTTATTGCATTTATTTGTTTCTTTTGTCCATCAGGAGTTTTTTAAGTATCAATATATCGCTCCCACCGGGTTCTGGTCTCGGTATCTAATGAAGAGTGTGTTGCAAAAATTACATCCGCAAAGAAAACACTAAAATGTAGCTGAGGGTAGTTGGCCGAGTATTCTAGTGGCAGTGCGTACATATTTATCAAAGCTATTTGGTTATGAAAAAACACTTCAAGGTGGTTTTTAATTGACATTCCAATTTATGTTCCTCTGCATTGTGAAATTATGTAATGATGCACAGTTTAAGGGACTCGGGAGGGACGTCATCTTTATCAGCCAGTCGGAGGGTTGCGGCATGGCAGTACATGGCAACGCCTATGATAACACTGGTCGGTTGTCACTCTGAATGCTAATTCCTCCAACTTATCGGTATTGCTCTTTTATCCGCCCTGGTTTGCCCAGCGTGATGTTACGGCCACTCTGATTGGTTCATATAATTGTTGTATTGTAATTGCCGAATGAGGCAATGCCCAGAATAGCAACCTGTTCTCGTAAGGCGACTGTCACGGGGATATAGGTTTAGTTTCATTTCCAGCCAGACTTTTAAACTGAAAATTAGTCCAACTAGAAAGACTTGTGGTTCGATAATTTCACCCGAAGTGCACTAATATCCGGCTGGAACTTTTTCAGTTCCTGGCTGCAATTAGGTCATATTTAAACTGACTATTTATCGACTTCGAGCTGAAAACGTAGGGCTATATATTCGAATTATCAGACCCAAATATTTCTTGGAGGAAAAGTTCGTTAATCAACCTAGAAATTGAACTTTTCTTTTATGTGAACTACAGGCCACCTATTTGAGCATGATTTCGGTCTGTAACTGTTCAGGCGTTTGGCTATGTATGCGCACTTTACACACGCACTCCGTGTGCGTAGTGGCCAAAGTTGTGATAGCGTGTACTGTTCTGTGGTGACTGAACATAGGTCCTTCACTGGCCCTGCTCTCGGAGGCGTCCTGCTGCAGCACGTGGGCTACGCCTGGGGCACCGTTGTGCTATTCAGTTTTCAAGCCATCGTGGTGAGTAGTGGTGGGAATGCTCTGAGATAGGTTGCACTAATTATTCCCAGAGGTAGTTCTTGTATTCCCAAAAGAATGTTCGCTAATCATATGTGGCATTTTTTTAATCTATAGGAGCAAAATATAAAAACTGAGACTGGGCTGAATTTCATGGGAGCATAAAGCATGCCTAAGTATCCATAATTTTCAAAACGATTAATTGCGATCGAAATGGGGTGATGCCTCATTTTAAAATGAACTCACAAGCCAGATCCTGCTTCTGTTTGAACCAAACTGAGCCACATCTATTGAACCAGCACTGCGTCAGCAATCGGAACTTAAACGACCAACACGGCCTCAACATTAGTGCTTTGCTATTGTGCTTTCGTTCCCCAGTTAGTTTTTCTTGAGTGAATTGGTACATAGAAAAAGACTTGATGTTGTAAGGCAAGACTTAAATATAAAGAATAAAAAAGAAATATAAAAAATAAAAAGGCTATTTTCCTACCTTCCCTGTTTCTTTCTGCCTCTAGTCTAGTGTTTCAGTAAGACACCATTCTTTCGCTCCAAGACTGCATCATTGATATAGAAGATATGTATAAGATAAGTAGGCATAAGCCTTGAAGAAGTACTGATCTGAAGTGGTGTGGCATAAATGAGGTAAGAAGATGAGCCGACACATTATGCTGAAGTCATCTATAGATGCCAAGAATGCTGCCAATAGTCTAGAATGGCACGCCTTTTGCCTGGAAGGGCCTCACACTCTACAAGTCATCCCAATTGCTCTCGTACATGAAAGGGCGGTACTGAATCATAATTATGGTGTTAATTTTGTCGTAATGGTATTGCTATATTATTTATTTACTGCGAATTGGCCTTCTTTTACGAGATAATTCAGCCCAAATAAAATGTTTCAGTCTTTAGGAGCCAAATTCAAATTTTCCTCCCGATTGCCGAGCATATCAGGCTATAGAGATTTTAGGCGCAAGATCGAGTCTTTATTTTGGCGACTGTAGTTTACTGGCAAAAGATAATTGTAGCAGGTCTTACCGTATTGTCAGTAGCAAATAATTGCTTTTTTCAGTTTTATTTAAAGTTGACTTGACTATTTTAGCAGAAAAAACACATATATATGCCTCAACAAATCTAGCACCAGTTGCCGTCTGCAGAGCATTTAGTGTGGATGCTTTCGTCTACTTGCGATCACCGTATACAGTGTCATGACTGCTCTGTGGTCATAGCCTGTTGTACACTCATAATGACTTGCTGAACCCTTTCACAGTGAATCGGTATATGCATGGTTAGGTTCTGGCGGATAGCGTCTGTAGACAACACGCTTAAAACAATTCTTGGCGCCCTTGGTCACAAGTTCTCCTCATCCCTAGGTACAGATGGATCCACTGTTAAAGGGAATACCTGTGTGAGCAGCATGTTTAGATTTCGCATTGTTACGGAAGCATGGTAACTTAGGCATGCATAAGACTACTGGTGGTTGAAAGTTCTGACTCCTTACGACTACTGACTTGCATGAATATCGTTTCCTCATCCACTTGCTCTTAAGGGGCCAGGAATATTGGTGTGCATTCGAGTGTTTCCTTTAACAGTGAACCGTGCTGTACATGCACCCATCGTACTCTCGCCACCATCGATTCTTTTGCGCCGACCACTCTAGCGCATGAACCCGCGCAGCCTCCACTTTGTCAACATTCTAGCCTGGCCATAAAAAAGGAAAACTCCCTTCC
The DNA here is from genome assembly GCF_043290135.1 of Rhipicephalus microplus. Taxonomy (NCBI): domain Eukaryota; kingdom Metazoa; phylum Arthropoda; class Arachnida; order Ixodida; family Ixodidae; genus Rhipicephalus; species Rhipicephalus microplus. Next base: position 10,454,639 of record NC_134707.1, read on the forward strand.
AATAAGGCTTGGCGTCAAACAGTTACATGCTGCACTATATAAAATTCCCATAAGGCACAGCACCACAACAGCATCACCCAAGGCAGAGTCACATGTGTGGTGGCTACAAGAACAGGCTGCCTGGCTTCGAAGGGGATCATTAGGTCACTACCCAGACGAACGTTGAGCAGTATGCACGTCAACTGCCGCAGCTGACCGATTGAACAGTTGAATTTCTACATCGGGATTCAGCCTTCAGCAGATACGACAGCCCGACCCCCTTTCACAAGTGGCAGGATACCTGGCTGTGGCACATCCCATCGATAGCTACGCTGGTTTAATTGTATCGTGCCGTAGACATCGCGCTCGCACTGTTATTGGCAAGTGCCGTTTGACTCTCAATGGGACAAACTCTATTGTTGACTCGGAGTAAGGGCAGCGTGACTTGAATGAGGGCCGCGAATTGAACGGCATGAAAATGACATAAAAGCCACTGCCACAGAACGTGCAGCTGCAGCCGCTGGGTTTGCTGGCTCCCATCTTTACGGCAGTGAAAGAATTCCAAATCTTCTACAGTAGATTTGTGAGCAGTGATGTTCACAGAATTGCCAAGTCGCAGGATGAGGGAGGAAAGAAACCTTTATTTAAGCTGGCAGAGCCAGATAGCCCTTATCCCAACCGGGCTTGTCAAAATCCCTAGTCCGGGTCGTCATTAGTCGAAGCCGCCACCCGAGCTCTCTGGACCACAGTTCTCTGTTCCTCTAGTGTGGAGCTGTTAGGTAGGGTCGTCTCCCAGTCCTCTTTGGTAGGGTTGTGAATGGGCGTTAATTTTGGGTTAATTTGCCAGGTCCAGACCATATGGTAAATGTTGGTCACTTCACCACAGTACTGGCACTGTCCACTTATTTTTGGGTTGTATTATTTGAGTATGGCTGCACAGAGGGGCGTATTTGTATGTAGGCGTTGCTGCAGTGGCGCCTAAAGGCAAATACGCCAATATTCTCAATATTCTTTGATTTCTGGAAACCATGTTAAAGGTGTGGGACGTTCAGGTCTATCAGGGCAACGGGGAGCAGCCCGGAAGTAAGCACGTGGGCTGCTGAATGTGCAGCCTCGTTACCGTGGAGACCCTGATGTGCCAGAGTCCATTAAGACATTTTGGAGTGGGATCACGGTCCTTAGATGCTCAATTTTAATAGTCTTTTTGCCAACGGAGAGATTTCCCTGTCAGATAGCTCTCACTGGCTCTTCGAGAGTCTGTAACTATTTGTTTTGAGTTAGGATAGGATACCGCCAATGCGATGGCCACCTCCTCTGCCTGACTTGGGTTTGTGGCTTTGAAAGTGAGGCCTTCCACCTGTGTTTCTTGATGTATCACTGCTGCCGTGTAGTAACCTCTGGGTGACAACCCAGCCATGTCGACGTAATAGACCCCATTAGGGGAGGCAAACCATTTTTCAAGTGCCTCAGGGTGTGCTCAGGGTGTGCTTTCAAGTGCTCAGGGTCGTGAGAGGATGCAAGTGTACAGCAAGAGAGAAAGAGCTTAGCACAAGCCTAGTGTAACAAGGGTGATGGAGACGGGTGGGGATGAAGGCGATGGTAAAGCATAGCAAAGCAATGAAGTGTCGAGGCAAGGAAAGAGAAGCGAGGGAGAGCAGTAACATTGCTTAGCCTTAATCCTGCTTTAAATGGTAGTTTTACAAACGACACTCTTTGCCTGCGTTGCACAACTTTGTGAGGCTTTCCCTATATCTCTGTTGTTCATTTGGTTTTCCGATAGCAAAGCCATGCCTAAACATTAGTATCACTCCACCTTCTACCCTTTGGCAACCGTGCCTGCATTGCATTTCGCGCAGGCCGTTCTGGTGACTACCGTCTATCTTCGTGAAGTGTGCTGCTCCAGTTCCACCATCATCCGATCGAATACGCACGGGCGGCTGCTGGACGCCGACACTGCCACGAACTCGTCCAGCTGCGAGTTTACGACCGTTTCGGGCCGCGTGCATAAGGCGCAGCAATATGGCACCTGCAACGGAGACGGCCTGTCATAATGATCGACCCCTTGCATCCGCATTTCCCCACTAGACGTCGATGCTGTTTTCGTCATGTGATACATGCATCCACGCTGGCGATATGTATCGCAAGTTGTAGAGAGGCCGTTTGCTCTCCAATCATCTGACTCAAGAGATCTTAGGTCCATATAGTGGACCACTGTGTGTAGGGATGATCTAGGAGTTGAAGCAGCTAGGCCTAATGAAGAGTTTTAATGCCGGCGACCCCCAAACCGCTTGTGCACACTCGTTCTTGTGTTCCTTTATGCTCCCAGCCGCATCCAACGAGAATGCAGAGACATGAGGGCTTGCATACACAAGCCTCTTTGGTGGGGCCATGGCGCTCAAACTTATAGCGAGTTTTGCATGCGTAGGGACCGCAACAGCGTTGCATAAGAATGCTGCATTGACGAACTCCACATCGTCCCGTATGCTACAGATGCAGTACTGAATCATGAATTACTTTCCATGAAAATAAAAATGTCAAGCTGCATTCCGGTGAGCGATTATCTTCAGATCGCGACAGCTAACCCTTGGCCTATATGAACAACGGCTGGCGCAATTACTCTTGCAGTTGTGCCCTTCGAAATACACCGTTTCTGGTGTTTTTGTGTTGAAACGTGGGCGTTTTAAGATACACTCTCTGTGCTGCTGAGTTCAAGACGCAGCAGGAACGTGCGTTCACTCGAATATTCATTATTCAGCTAGTGTGCACCAGAGAATAGAATAGCGAGGAAAATCTAAACAATTTGCCGGTTCAACCCATGATCATGGCCACCTGGGTCATCTGTAGCAGCTGCAAGCCTTTTGCATGTAGTTCTTGTTTTGTTTTTAATTTTAAGTTCAATACATTTTAACAAAGCTGCCCCACTTTTAAAACTTTTGGGGGTTTTTACAAACTTGCGGAGCAAGTTATTGCATATTTTCAGCATTTGAAGTCGTGTACAACCCTCCTGAAATTTCTCGTATGCTATTCAAATAATTCCGAGTGCTTCAGTAAGACTACTACTGAAGTATGCGACAAACACGTTCTTTAAGAAAATATATGGAATATTGGAGTGTCATGCGGAATGTTTCACTAGGGAAAACATGGCGACCACCAAACTGCCAGTGCTATGCAATCGAGTTACTTGTTTTCAAATAAAATTGTTTGTGATAACCCGAGCTGTCTTTGGTTTTCTGTTTTCTGTCTTTCGAAGCATTTGCGATTACGGCACAATATATTCTTTTTTCTTTTAAACATATGGTCATAACACAAATTATATGCCAAGTTTCAGGTGCATCTACGCAATCTCGACCAAGCATTTATGTGGCCAAAAGGTTTTCTTTTTCTCGTTTGCCTTTACATGGAAAAGTCTATTAGGGTGTGTTGCTTCTGGAGCCTCCGAGGTGGCGGGCGTGCGGCTGCCATGTACTCGCCATCTTGGAGGCCATGTGTTATGTAAATAAATGGATGTTGTGAGATTGTATAGCTCTAAAATGAGGCCTTTTGATTTGGGAAAGCTAATATGTACCTTCAACTGAATGCGTGTGAAATTTTTTTTCTTTTTTTAGACGGAGGCCAACTCTCCTTTTTCGAGAACAACTTGAGGAAATTACATTCGCTATAAAAAAATACTAAACAAAATATCAAGTTGCCAACTGCGCATCTTCTAGTTCAAAGAATTGGGCTGGCTCCACACTATTGTGGTGCCAAGCCTGACTGGTGGGCGCTGGATGGCCTGCTTAGTTTGTGTTTATTTTTTTCTTTCTACCACTCTTTCTACTGTATTTCTTTTTTATCCGTTTATTTTATATTTATTTCTGTCTGCTTCTTTTTATCCTTTCTTCTTACCTTTCTTCCTATTTCTTGATTTCATTGTCTCTCTTTCTCTTTTATTCTCTTTGTCGTGTTCGTTATTCTTTTCCTTTTTGAGACTGTTTCTGTTTTCTCTAATTCTTTTTCTGTCTCAATATTTTTGCCTTACTTCTCTTTCTTTCCATGTCTTTCTTGTGTCCTTTTCTTTGCATATCTTTCTATTTCTGTGTATTATATTTTACCAGCGAGGCTGTTTTTGGTCGAGCCCTTCTTATGTCCGGGATCCACTGTAACGCTTGTGGGCGCCGTAAACAGGTATGCGCCACAGACGTTGGGTAAAAGGAAAGAGGCAACAGTCAATCCAACAAATGGCCAGCACGTTACCATACATAGTCGCACCACTGTCACATGACACTTTGTGGTCGGCTGCCACCTCAAAGCTTAACAAAGAGTATTAAATTAAGAGCCGTAATACAACGTTTCAGTGCATCTTCAGGCTTCTTCGTAAACCTGTGTACAAGAGTGCTATATGGTCAAGATGCAATAAAGCTATACTACCAACTCAAAGCTTAACAAGTGTTTAATAAAGAGCAGTGATACAGTATATATGAAAGACTTGTGAAAGATAGGACTGCATTAGCCTCGCTAAGGGAACGCAACCAGCCTTGCAGTTTCGTCAGTGTACATGTCATCGAGACCATGGCGGTCGCATTTTGATGGAGGCGAAATGCATTGCCAGTGGCCTGTGTGTCTTGCAGCGTCAGTGTACATTCAAGAATGCCAAATGGTCAAAATGTCCAGAGCCGATCAATACGGCTCGCACCGTGGTTTTCGAATTCACTATGGATGCGAGACTGGCTTGTTGGTAGCACATCTTCAGTAGGTTTCATAGTAGCGCACATACAAGAGAGGACAAAATGAAGGCGAGCTACATGTGTGCCCTTGTTTTGTCCTCTCTTGTACATGCACTACATAGAAACCTACCGAAGACGTGGTTTTGAAGCGTACAATGGAATATATTATTGTTACCACAGGCGTACCCAGGAGGGCAGCAGGGAAGCCCCCTCCCCTCAATCAACTAAAGGGGCTGCAAGTTGTGTCCCATTGCTTTACTTAGTCGGACCTTTGACATCATTTAGTTCACAAACTTTCACAATTTGCTTTATTTTGTGAAAATTTACAACTGGGAATGCAAAAATGGTACTAGTTCAAATGATTTATGGAAAAATTTCATGCGGGGACCCGTCAGTGCCCTCAGGAACTGGTCCCAGTTGCTTCCCCTCTACCACTTGTTATTAGACACAGCCAGACAGACACAGGTATTCAAAGTAACTGCTGTACACGAAGAAATGCTTCACATTTAGAAGTTGGGGGCAGAGTGAGAAAGTAAAGAGACCCTTAATTCACCGCACATGCTCGCAAGGTTGCAGGAGGTCAGTTATAGCAAAATACCGAGTAAATGTGATACATCCAAATGTGGCCTACTGCGTTCAAAGTTTTGCGGCAACAAAGGAAGAAAAGGAAAAGAAGGCAAAATGGAAAAATCGCAGCACATCCACGGAGTGAATAATGATGAGTGGGGCGAAGCGTCCGTCAGCCCGTCCGTGCTTCCATCCGTTTTTGCTTCTGTCCTAGCTTCCATCAGTCCGTTATTGCTTCAATCCGTTCGTTCTTGCTTCTGTCTGTCCGTTTGTTCTTGCTTCCGTCCGTCTACACGACCTTCTGTGCGTCAATCTATGCTTCAGTCCATCCATCCATCCATTCGTGCGTCCATTCATCCATCCGTCTGCTAGTATGTACATGCATTCGTCCATGCATCCATCTAGTGAACTTCAAGTACCTCCATCTCCCATCTCGCCACACCTGTGGAACATACCCACTCTAGAGCGGGTATGTATCATCAGTGGCGACATACATACATATATATATATATATATATATATATATATATATATATATATATATGGAGGAGCGACAGACCCACGCCATAGGAGCTTTGCACCTAAAAAAATGCATTGCCTTGTACCTTTCCCATTTGTGTCCAGAGTTTTTTTTTTAGCTGTGCCATGAATAGCAAAAATGCCCAAGCTTGTCTCTTGTATGGTAAACGTTAAAGTACAGCAAACTATACCAATAATCACTTCAAATCTCTCAAGTGATTTTTTTTAGAATAGTGGTGCAACTATCATGCCTGAGCATGCCAACGAATTTCAACTTACCGTTTTAAGGGTGGTCACATGTCCTTCCAACAACACAAATTCACTCTGCCTCACGAAAATGTGGAACCAGTTTCTACGGAGAGCATAAGAGGAGAGAGTGTAGAAGAGGAGAAAGATGGGCAGAGGGATGCACATGCACATTGAAGGTGTGGACATGCCACTACTGAGGAGGCGTTTCACTGCCTTCGCCAGGGACTCGGAAGAGAGGGGGGAGAGTAGAAGAGGAGCGAGAGTGGGAGGGGTGCGCATGCGCTTCAAGGATGTTCACGCCACACACTGGATTGAGCTCGACCCCAAGACGCTTCGCATTCAAAAAATTACGTTATCTCCAGCAAAGAAACCATATGTAGATGCGAAGCAGTAGGCGCTATTGCTTATACTGGCGGCAACGTTGACGCTTATCGCGGTGTTGCGCAGGAGACAAACCTGGGGAGGCGCAGTGCATGCAGTGATGGACTGGTGTTTCTTACTGGAACATGCCAATCACTGCTAATTGGCAGTGAGTGAAAAACAAAAGGCTCTGATTGGACACAGAGACTCGCAGTTCGTTTTTGTTAAGGCGCACGCTGCAAAATTGATTGTTCAACAACGCACTGGAAAAAGCTCCAACGGGCCTTACCTTGGAGTTCAAGATAAAGTGCCTAAACATACGGAGTGGCCAGTGAATGGTTGTGCAGCACGAGAAGTCTGTTTTTTCATTCAAGAAACCATCTAGCGGACGCTGCCTGCATCAGCATTGCGAGGCAAGAGGGGGCAGCATAGGAGAGGAGAGAGGACGTGCATGCCCAATGGCGGTGTAAAGGGCGCGGGGAGGAATGCCTAGAGGAGGGGGGCCGGGAGCAAGTGTAGGTTATCAGACGCTCCCTGCATCGGCGTTGCATCGGGGAGAGGGGGGAGCATGCATAGAATTTCCTAAAATTAACTAGAGAGGACACTGCCGCTGCGATTGCTCAGCGACCATGGGAACTATGGGTATGACATGAATGTGCCTAGTCTTCGTGCTTGCAGGCGGCAAATTGCATTTGTGGCTTCGTTTATTGCCGTGTTTTTGCTTTTTTTCGACGAAAACACCACATTGTTTTTCACTTCATGACCCTATTTAAAGTGGTAAGTCTAAAATATTAAGGTGGTAAAGCGTTACTGCTGATAGTTGTTTTGTGACAAAGCAGCTTCAAGCCACGCAAAGCCAGAACGAATGTAAAGTACAAAAACAAGGCAAATCAATGTCATACCTATGATTCCCATGCTCTCTGAAGCGCCATGCGTTGCAGCTCCCGTAGACACTAGTGCTAGAGTTCCCTCTAGTGTATATTCAGAAAACTCCATGGAAGCATAGAAGAAAGATGAGAGGGGACGATGGGGGTGTTAACACCACTGGGTGGGATGCCTAGAGGAGAGAGAGGGGAAGCGAGCACAAGCAGGTGGTAGGAGAGAAGTTGAGAGAGATTGATTGATTGATATGTGGGGTTTAACGTCCCAAAACCAATATATGATTAAGAGAGACGCCGTAGTGGAGGGCTCCGGAAATTTAGACCACCTGGGGTTCTTTAACGTGCACCCAAATCTGAGCACACGGGCCTACAACATTTCCGCCTCCATCGGAAATGCGGCCGCCGCAGCCGGGATAGAAGTTGAGAGAGAATGCGTAGCTGTTGGAGAGAGGAAGACTAATGTGAGTGCGGACGCCGCGGGACAAGGACACGAGCAAGAGATGCTTCGCATCTAAAAGACTTGGAGGTTGGGAGACAAGCAAGCCTTACAGGAAGACAAAGTGACAGAGAGCCATGCAGAGTCTGAAAAGAACACTGATGGAAGAGGGCATGCGTTGAACATCCATACTGCTGCCTTGCGCGGTTGTGCGCAGTTGCACTGGCACCCCCATGTGCCCCTCCAAAGGAGGCTGGATACCTGGAATGACTGCCACAGAAAGCTGGCTTGCCTATTCGAAGTGCTGCAAGGTTCGGTTACTTTCAAGGGTGCCTCACAGTATTCACCAACAGAACTGTCATACTTGATTGAATAGCTGCCGAACAAGATTTCGCTGTTTACTCCAGGGCGCCTATGACCTACCGACTTTTTTTTCTCGTACATAGCTTTGTTTTTACCGCAGTAATAGCTTTTCGTCTCTCATGAGCTACAACTGCTTGCATGGCATTTGCCAACCTTAGCAACCTGGGAGTTCAGGTTAGCAAACTACTAGATTCATGAAGTGAAAAGATACCAAGGCAGCAAGCAGTATGGGTAGTCAAGGCCATTTACACAGCCTGTATTTTTGCAACAACTATTATAGTTAATTTCTTACAACGAAGTTGACTACTAGATGGCTGTGGATATTTAAGTAGTTCAGCTACTTGAGCTGTTTTGACCCACAAGAAATTGCCTAAGCTTGTTAGGTCACGTCTTCAATTCCTTTTGGAAAAATGCGATGCCATGGCAGTTCAGACGGAGCCAGGTGCCTCTGCTGGAGATAGCATATAGATGCAGGTGGCACCATCTCACCTGCAGGGCTCCTACATATGGCTCCTCTGTATGTTCTGCAAATGCAAATCCATGTGTTCTGTAGATGCAGTTGCGTATGGCTTGCAGCTGTGTCCCTTAGTTTGCCAATAAGCATACACCACAAGTCTAAAAAAATCAAATTTATTAGCATTTTTTTATGTTCAATTTAAGTTACTACGTCACACCTGACAGACAATGTGGAAGGAAGGGGGCCGCCTATGTACAACACAACCTCGAGGGATGCTTCAGTGGCAGACGCGGACGTGCATCGTCTGGGACATCACGAAGTGACGAAAATGACGTGGGTGACACAAATGAATGAACACTTTTGGAGGAAGGGCAATGCGAAGGAGAAATAGGGAAAATGAGGCCGGGAACAGTCAGGGCATGTTTTATGCGGAGCATGTGGTGTGCTCACTAGGTGCAACTGAAGGCTTCGCACAGCTTCGGTGCAGAGTCCCGGCGATGAGATGGCAGTCCAGCAAAACACCGACGCATTTGAACAATTCAGGCTTTGTGTTGCCAAACACTTGTGTCACTACTCTCAAAGTCTCGCTGCCGTACAGGAGCCATCTACGGGGCAACACTGGTGCTGCACCAAAATAGCAATGGTGTAACACCAGGTCTCTAGCGGGCTTTGCATGAATTGGCGAGAACGATGCACCGGGAACACTGGGTACTGCACTTTCACATGCTTTTTGCACTTTTCTGTGTGCCTTGGCTTGACTTTCTGTCTCCTTAATGCTTAAAATTGGCACTGCAAGCACAAACACCCAGGACTTGACTTAAAATTGGCGGACAGGTAGGCTGCCCAATGACACTATGAAGTTCTACATTGGCATCACTCCACTTATACTGGTCAAAAGTCATCAGCTGGCGACTCGAGCGTCGAATGCCACATGAAGCGCTTCAGTCACCCCAGGCTTGGCGAATGAGGTTGGTTGCATATCACATCCGCTTTTTTTTTTTTGTATGTGTGCTTGAAGTCCTGTTAAGTCCTCAAGAATCATAGTCATCGTCTGGATTTACAGCCGTCGCCGCTGTTGCCACTGCTGATGAACTGGCCATGATGTTTGCCATTGAGCTGGCCATGCTCTTCGTTGCTGAACCAGCCATGAGGTTTCCAGGGTACTGAGGCAGGTGTGGGATATTAGGTGGAAATCTGCAAAGAATGCCACAAAGCAGGCAGTGAGGCCCACATTAGGTGTAGTAAATGAGATGCATTGAACGCAAATTTATCAGTGCTCCGAGGAGCAGCCTTGCGTATGACATGACATCAAAGAAATGCTCTAAATTTATGGACATAGTGGCTGCAATGCCTACTTGGTCCCTGTCTCTAAGTATATGTGCTATTCCACAAATTTTATTAGTGCTCCTATCTACGTAGACCTGATGGTGTTATTGCAGAACTTAATTTCACTCCATCTGTAAAAGACAATGCTACTGAGAAAAAACTAACAAAGTGGACGAGGTACTGCGCTCTGCCATAGCTCAATCAATGTTTCACTGTGTGCGAATTTGATATACGCATGCACCAACCCCATATTGTTGTTTGAGTCAGCATACAAATTTCACTCATATAGTTGAAAGACACCTAAGCTTTCGATGCTTGTTCATTATACTGTGCTATTATACACTCATGGTCAAAAGCTCCCAGGCCATGCTTCCATAGAAATACATAGGGTAGAGGCATGTGGACTTTTGACCCTCTCCCTGTACATTGCTCATGTTGAAAAGCTGCTGAGCCCATTTCAGTACATGTTCTCATACTACACATTTCAGGCATATGTATTAACACATTGTATGTAATATGTATGAAATACAATTTTGTGTCAACAAAAATTGTCAGCCAATGAACATTCAAACCAACAGAATAGAAAAATGTACTAGTCGAATGATGCTATAACAGTGGTCTCAAACTCATCTCAACTAGTGGGCCACTGTCGCAAAAATTTACTCATGCGATAGCCACGATAGTAAAGAAGGTAGGAGCAATAAAAGGGGGGTGTAATATATAAAAATTTTGGATAATGTTGCCATATCAGACGCCCTTTACGTACACCACATATGGGCAACTTCTGAAGAATACTTGACGCCAGCATACAAACAGCATATTGATACTTATTTTCATCCCCAAAATTTCTAAAATCTCAATGCCAACTCTGATTTTTGTTTTGCATGGTAACCACAGTAAGTGCCTCATGAAAAAAAAAAATGCTTAAGAGCAATCATGCATGCTTTGTTCATAAGCATAATATATAAAGAAGGTTGGAAGAAGAGAGCCATTAACAGGCCACGGGCCGCTAGTGAGAGATCGGCGGACCACATGTGGCCGTTCGAGACCCCCGCTTTATAACAGAATGACCTCTCGGGGCACAACCCCAACAAGTATCGTCAAAATCTTGAGCACTGCATTATGAAGACACAAATTAGTGAGCACTTTTTGATGGCTACAGAAGTTTTACTTCCAAACAAGTAAAATACCTTCTAACATTTCTAATATTCAGGTACAACTGCATACAGCCGACACCAGGCACATCGAATTATTGGCTGTATTCAACTGTTGAGAAATCCCCTTATTTTGCCATGCAAAAGTATAGGGTGGGTGCATGCATATATCAAATTCCCACGCAGTGAAACATTGCTCGAGCTACGGCAGAACGCAGTACCTCGTCCACTCTGTTGGGCTTTTGTCTGTGTAATTTCTTGGAGGGTGACCCACTTTCAGGGATTGAATGTGAAGGGCGTGAAGTGTAGAACATTGAACAAGTTGTTCGAGGGTTGTCGGACCCCACCGAAAGAAAGGGCAATTTAACAATCATGCCGTTACACTTCAAGGCAGCAATGAAAGTTCCCAACACTGCTTTCCCTGGTGCAATCGTCTGTAGCATATTCTGCACAACTTGAAACATCTGGGGATGACACTCACGTTGGGGGCTGGAGATAAGCAGTTTTCCGAACACCTGGATAGAGTGACGGATACACAGCCTCGGCTGTGTTCTCGCTGCTCCCGTCGTCCGTCTCCTGCACAAGCAAGGCTTCGAGTGAGCGATTAACAGCTCTCTTGATGCCCAGGTAAAGAAAGTTAACAGCAAACAAGAAACCTCTACAGAAGAGCTGCTGTAGTACTGCTGTAGTACTGCTGTACCAATACTGCTGGGCCTTCTTCACAACCAAGTGTGAGGATAAAACTAGTAAACCAACCTGCCCGGTTATCATTGCCAACTTTGTATGTTTTGTTTGCAATGCCCAAATCTGGTGAGAGACACTTCAATACATGAAAGTCAATGCGAAGGCCTGCGGCGCATCACCAGTCTACCGTCGGATACTGCGACACGTTTGTCAGCAAGATGGTAATGCAGCCTTCGATCGCGATTATTGTGCTGAATCATCGTGGCCATCATCGTAGTTTTTTTAGTGTTTTTTTAACATGCTGGCTGAATGTTGGAAGCTTTTGATTGGTCACAAATTTGATAGTTACGTGTGAGCTACTTGTGAAGAACGCAAAAAAAAAGCATTACAACCATAGGTCGGCACAAATTGTCGGACTCACTCAGACTCGCTCAACAAGCTCATCTTGCATTTTGGAATCACTTGGACACAGATTCTCAATAAATTTCACGAACCGACATAACTTGGACTCGTACTCAAGAAAATTTTCTTCAACCGGACTCACTTGGACTCAAACTCGCGGCCCGGTCTGAGCAAGTCCAAGCGAGTCGACTTACGAGTGAGTTTGCCGACCTACGACAACAACATTAAAGTGCCCAGCAACAAGCACTGCACGAAATCTGAGACCTGCAATGCTCTGCTGTGATGCAAACAAAGTGTCAACAAAGCTATATATCCCCACCTTCGAATATCTGAGCTATCGAAACAGTGGCAAGGCTAGAAGCTTGGCAGAGGGGCTAAATGAAGGCAAAAAAAAGGTGCAATGAGCACGCAAACCTCTTCCAAGTAGTCATCCTCCTCATCTTCCGCACTGTCCGTCTCTTCTGCGGTGGAGTGGCTGGGCCCGGCCACGTCGATGCTACCATTCTTGGCACGAAGCTTCCGGACACTGCGCAAAGGAGATCGGTCTAACACTGTCCCACACTGCCATTCTGGTTAGACAAAGCGTCGCAACATGTTTGTGTTCCCCTTCTCGACAGCATCGTAGAAAATGTTTCTTAACAGCATAGACGACAGCATCGAAGCTTAAGACACCTGAGCAATGGAACAAGTCTGCATGATCTCTGTACGTTGCAACACCACCTTGCGTTGACAAACGAAAACTCAAAATGTCGTATGAAACTGTGCTTTCAAGCTCTTTAATGTTCAATCTGCAAAAACTAATGTATCACAAACTGGGTTCGTAACAAACCCTGCTGATGTCTTCCTTCGAGCTGGCAACCAACTTTTTTAGCCTTTAGCCTGACCATCATCTTGTTTGGACAACAAGGTAGCCTGCATTGTACTTGATGGTGTCTTGGTGAAGCTATTTATTTTTCCGGCTACATAACAATTAGAACGAGACAAAGGATCACAGACATCAAATTTACTCATTTCAAGATTTTTGCATCCACGAGTAGCTATCCACACCCTAGTAGCGATTCATGACCTAAAAGGCAACTGAGGGACGAATAAGCAGTTTTATTGATTTATATCACGAGTGTAGAGCATTATACAAAATGACAATCCCGCCAATTTTAGCACTTGCAGCGCTTCGTCGCGGCCATTTTCGAACGCGCCACAGCTGACCATTTCTCCACGGAAAAAAGTCATGTGAGGCTCAACTAACATTTCGTCTGCCAAGTGCACGCGCTCAGTCACGTCGTGTCACCTGCATTGCCGTCGTCGCCGTACAAAATGTCGACTAAGTTTGAGTACGACAATCTGGGGCTTGAAATCGCCGCGATTCGCAACATCGCGAATCATTTTTGCTAAGATCGATCCTTTGCAGAGCAGCGATACCAAAATAGAGGCCATTCCGAGCAACAAAGAGGAGGTGCCCGAGGAAGCGTGCTTCGACCATGCTCGCTCGTTTGTCTCAATTAGCCATATTGGGGAGTACTGACGCGCACAGCATTCAGGAATACAAAAAGAGATCAATGGAATATCGGTATAGGAAATGCCCACCAGCGTAGAAACAATACAATCTTTGCTTGCCAGGTTCTTCTTAGTGCCTCCGGATGGCCCCGCCTATCTGGTCTCTCACGGTTACGACAACAGTAACCCAGTATTAGAAATAAGTTTATGGACAGACTAAAATTCACTATTAACGATACCTACGTATTATTACTTGTTAGCAATGATATCTTTCTATACACTACTCCACTTTGATAGCTTGTGGTAAATGAAAAGACACACTGTAATTAAGACACTCATTGCGTTTTTTCCGCACTTTCAACCCGACGACTGCAGCTCACAACTGTTCCCCAATATGCTGATTGAAAAGCACACAGTGAATCAAGCTCTTTTCATTCGCCTTTCTTTCATAAGTTGTTTGAATTACATGAAAACATTCAAAGCGCTGCGATGAAGATCAGACATCAAGATCGAGAACGTTTCCAGGCTTTGGCACAAGTCGCCATCGCAATAAGAACACTCAGATCGTGGACGTCATCGCCACTAGCGCATCGTCACTCAGGATGGTATGTGTTAAATGTATCACACCGAACACGTAGCACTAGTGTCGATGTCGCAGGGAACTCCATTTTCCGTTGAGGTTTCGTACTCTTTTTTGCCGTCGAAATATTATAACTGCCACGGGATGGACGCGATTCAAATTTGGCCAACAGAACCTTTGCATACCGAGTAATCGAATGAAAGAGACACCTCAATTATTAAATTTAATGTCGAGTTTTTTTAATGAACGCATGACAAGTCGCCCGTGTCAAGAGCCTGCGACATCGGCTTACGTGGCAAGAAGACAGGGGGTGCTCACCCTGTAAGTTTAGGCCGCACAGGGGGTACCTCGTAGGGCTCCTCGTCGCCCTGGACGTCGGGAACTGAGGAGACCAACTCCTTCAAGAAGCACAGACGCTCGTCTGCCAGAATGCACGCCTTCCTGTCAAAAGAATGGAAAATATGGATGATGAAGGTGTTTTAATGAAATGAAGAAAAAGAGAATGGCATTTTCACACAAAATGGCAGACTGCAAAACTGCAAAGAGCGGGGATGTACGTAATCGACTGGCGAGGTCACATGGTGTTGTTAATAGACTGCTAGACTTGAAATACATGTGCATACACTTGATTGGACAAAGCGAGATCATGTGATCTGCCAGCTCAAGCAATGGTGTACCAACCAACGCCTCATGACACACGATTTGCTGCCAGCGAAAAAAAAAAGAATGTCGTCAGTGCTACATAAAGGCCTACTGCAACAAAATCTCTTCATGTTAATATCAAATTCGTAAAATACTACTAAATGAGCCTGCATGTCGTGTTGATATCATGTATTTTACATGAGTATTAGAAAATGTGAATTTGACAAGTGATTTAATTTGCTAAATAATACTGTGCTATATAAATAACCATGTTGACGATGGATATGAATATTCTCTTGAAATTTGGTTAGTCTTTTCAGTGAAAATAAAAAGCGTTCATCTTCTTCCCTTCTGCTTAGATGGCATCAAAAGTTGTAGTTTCGGTACAACATTTTAAATTACATTAGCAGCCACATGAAAAGCTCGTGAATGTAAAAAAAAGGTAAAGAAATTGCCTCCATAACCACTTGTCAGGAGTGACAAAAATGGCAACAGCACGACTCTGACCACATGCTTTCCCGGCACAGCTTCCGAGATAACGCGACACTTGAGCATCTCTGACGCAGTGGTGTGGCTTAACTCGCATTACAGCGACAACCATCTGGTAGATGAGTCATCCGCTTGTGTGTCGTTTGAAAAGTGGCTTGTGTGTCGTTTGAAAAGCGTCGTTTGAAAAGAAAACTACGTGATTACAAGCTCTACAGCCTTGCTGATATCGCTCCAAGTGCATCTGCTGCTCGCTCATTACGAAGTCAGCCAAAACTAAATTCTGCTTTGGCTAGCCTCTTGGCATCCAGCGTGACCTACTTGCTTGGAAAATGTCGTGCATAGTCGCAGGGCTGTCTCGCGCTTGCCCTTTTGCACTTTCGCTTTCTGTTCCCTTGGAGCTTCTTTTCATCTGCATTATTTCTACAACTATATTTCCCATTCACTCTCCGCTTAGGATATACATTACGCCGCTACTCCACGACGGTCAATCGAAAAAACAAGAAAAAAATAAAAAGAAAATAAAATGCCTCTTCCTCGGTTGCACTTGTCGGAACAGTCAACACTAAATATTGTGAATAGCACTTGTCGGAACAGTCAACACTAGAAACTGTGAATGAATAGAAAAGTATTTTCCTAATGTTCTTTTTGACAGGCCCGACTTGCGATACAAAAGAAAAGAAAGATAGAGGACACGCATAGAGGCTTAACAAGACCTGATTTACGAGCGGCAGGCATCTGTGTTAATGAAGCCTCTATTCAACGCAAGAGGTGGCAGCTCGAAGACACGCTTGTGGAGTTCCTCGCACAAACTCCCAAACACTGTGCGATTCTCAGTTTGGGTACCGATAGAAAAGTTGCGTCTGTACGCACATGCATGCATGCCAGGAAAGGGAAGTGCGTCGCTGTTAACAAACAAACAACCCCAGGTAAATGTCATTGCGGTAATTTACGGCTCTAGCTGGGCAATCGCAAAGAATGCTAGACACAGAAAGCAACGAGCGTGCCAAAAGCATACGTTCTCCAAATTACGGAGAAAGTGCAGTAGACAGAAGCTCTCCTGTGTTTGTCGTTAAATACTTGCGGAGATTGTCCCAGTGCCCTCCAAACGAAAAAAAAAAAAGGAGCCAAGAATACTATTCATGCTAATGCAAGTAGAGTATTGTCACTAAAGTGATTTGTCATCTAGCCTATGACAGTTACCACTTCTGTGTAGACTTAGAAAAATACAATATGGGTGACTCTTAGCACAATTCACTGCATTTTCCTAAAAATACACACAATATTTGCATTAATGGAATGCGGAAACCCTACAGGCACCTGGACAACTTTTTTTTCTTTTTGTCAGATTCGCCTTTCGTAATGTACGCGTGTTGGAATGACATGAAACTTGGAATGGCCCACATACTTACTTTATATAGGATCAACGTCTCTACATTTACATCACAATGATGAGCAAATACTAGGTAAATTTACGTGCACGATGCGATGGCCGCGTATTAGGTTACCACTCAAGCATTCAATTTCAAGTTGTTCAAGCAGGGAACGAAGAAATTCGACATTTTGCTTGAAGTTTATCGTTTTCATATTTTGGTGCATGACCATACATTAAGAAGCCTGAATAATTTATAAGGCAGCTGCCTCATAAATGAGGGCAAACTTACAAGCTGTTGGTTTGTGTGCCTAAAAATTTGCTATTACGTTTTGCATTTGCCACAAGCGTACATATTGATGTGAATGAAATGGTGCAAAATAAATGGAATTCTACTATCTCTTGACAGGCCAGCAAATTGACTTCCGTAGATCCTCTGCTCAATCAGCAACTCGGGATGCCGATAAGTGGCACGTGAACAACGCAAAACAACAAATGCACTTCTGCACTGTTGATAAGTGGTTCTACAGTCAGATAGAAAGATAACTTGTATCTGGTATACAAGCTAGCTAACTGTCCCCCAGTAAATCCAAACATTAGTCAAAATTTACATATACATTCAGGATGCAACACTTCAAGCGCATGTTATGCCCTTAGGTTACAAACTCTGAAAAAGATACAAGCTATGCCCCCCCCCAGTCAATGCCATTTCACGAAAAAGGCAATCGCACAGATTCTTTGTCAAATAGTGTTCACTCACTCTGCAAGCTCCTCCGTGTCCAGCATTGTCGTTTAAGGTTGAGAACTTGGGCATTCCGGCAAAATTTTATTGATTTCAACATCGGTACTCAAAACAAAAATGATACTTTCTCTCAGACAAAACTAACCAATGTTTTGCAACGTGTCTAGTATTTACATGAGTAAAATATGTACTTGTGTTTAGAAGAAAAACTGGTTGGTACTAGACGCGGCAGTTTCGTGGCTGGAGCCGACGTTAATTTTTAGATAGTGACCAAACAAAGGGCACACACAATGAACTGCCCGAGAGTGAACTGCAACCCATAGTGACTCAGATTTAACATTTCTAGTTTGATTACAGTAACAAAACTACTCGGCGAAAAAGAGAAAAAGCATGACCGATTAAATTCCATATTACATTTATTAATTCTCTACACTGACATTCAACCTGGCATTTCTGCCAGTGACAACAATAACATCCAGCCATTAATGATAGGTACACTCACATGCAGCAAAAGCATACACACGTACCAGAACGAAGAGTACAAATGAAATGTCAGAGGTCACTCACAAATGAGACGTGGAGAGCGTCTTGGCACTTCTCGACCTTGTGATTTCACTGGCGCGAGTTACAAGGGACTCTACGAAGAGCTCGAGAGCTCGTGCTGGTTGTTGCGGGGGGTCAAGGAAATGCACGTGGAAGTCCGGCTTTCGCATTCTTCGCTAACGCAAATGAGCGCCTGGGGGCTTTTGGCCAATAGAAAAACAGGCAGGCCTCCTCACCATGAACTGCAGCGCCTACAATGGTTAGCGCCTGCAACAATGCTGGCATAACAAGATAAACTTTTTCCGTTATTATTTTGCATAAAATTTTATTTTGCATAAATTTCAAAAGTAAACAAAGAAGCAAAATTTTCCAGCCCCCCCCCCCCCCCCCCTAATTCAAGCGACGCTGTGGTGCCAAGAGAGGAGCTGGTGAATAAACGCAGCACCGACAACAGTTAAAGTCCCTCCATAGCGTTTTTCGTTGGTCAGGTTAAACGACGTCAATCCTTCCTCGCTTGTTTGCTCCCCGCCAGCTTTCCGCGGCACCATTTTGTATCCCCGAAGCAAGTCCTTTCTGCGGCTGCATGCTGCTGCTTGGATGCTATTTTCCAAAAATTGCAGCAAATCAGACACACAAGATAAGTGGGTTGCATCTACAGTCAATAATTACACCTCATCGTAAAATAGAAATTGAATGCGCAAAAGCGGACAGTGGCACCCTTTGAAAATTCATGGTACTTTTACAAAAATGTGGTGACAGTAGAAGGGCTATAACTGTGGTTTGACAAGAGCAGTTGTAGCAGCACAGCTCAGTCACACCATGGTACACGGAAAACTTAACACACCTCTAATAAGTCAGAGTTAACAGTACGTACAAGAATGGTAATAGCTTTATTACAAAATGAGGACATAAAAATTTGCGACTAGTTCTGATTAACCATGGTTAACATACACCACAACTTGCAAGATCACACACATGCTTAGAATTGTTGAACACAAAAGTGATAATGCGTTCATTATCCAGCATGTTGAAAATGCCATGCTGTGCAGTGAACACAGCACTTTCAATGAGCTGGCTGACAGAAGAAAAACCTGCGCTGTTAGCGTCACCACGAAGTTCTTTACAGTTGTTCACAGAGAAGAGCACACAGCTGCAATTGCTCAGCTGGGAATAATAGATAATACGCTGATTCACAGCATGTTGTAGCATACTGCTTCAGACAATCATGTGGCATCAATCATTATGCCTTATTCTTCTCATATGATAATTGACTTTGAATGCGCACTGATTGACAGTATAGCATAAAAAATTTAGACTTGTAAAAAAAAAGGACAAAGTGCTTTGCTCTACTTACCTGTATCTTTTAGAGTCTTCTATGCGATACTGTGTCCTGTTAACTTGCGTACGAGTTCTTTACGCGGTACTTCCTGCTAACCTATGAATTCTTTTATGTGTGACTTTCTGTTAACCGTGTCCATCAGAGTTACACAAAATCTTCAATCGGTGCACTCGAAGACAACATAATCGTATCGCTT
Organism: Rhipicephalus microplus; assembly: GCF_043290135.1. Taxonomy (NCBI): domain Eukaryota; kingdom Metazoa; phylum Arthropoda; class Arachnida; order Ixodida; family Ixodidae; genus Rhipicephalus; species Rhipicephalus microplus. Next base: position 10,474,113 of record NC_134707.1, read on the forward strand.
CACTGTTAAGTTACGAGCCATTACAAAATTTTCAACAGAAGAAGGTGACAAGTTTCTGCCAAAGGGACAGAAACTCGTTCTCTGATGAATGCTCATTTCGCAAAGTAACATAATTGTTCCAAGCGTTAGAAGTGACGTCGGGCAAAGCCACCTTTTTGAAGCTCGCTCAAGTGCCGCTAATGTTATTGCAACTTCCACATATACGAAACTTTTTATTTAATATAAGTTATACAGTGCCAAATGTGTAACCTTGGCATGTGATGTAAAAAAATTAAGGTTCAATGTTATGGTTAGATGGTATGGCAATATTTCTTTTTTACCTGCCCTGTGCTACTGCACGCAAATATAAAAACAAAATGCAGAAAGATCACACACACAAATGTGCAGAAATTTACAGTTGGAAGTTAGCGAACATGTGTATCTGGTCTGTTTAGTATGTTGTGGTAATCTCACACGTGTAACAGTATAAAGCGACTAAAAAATGTCACGAAAAAATTCACCAGCATCTCGGTAAGTGTTGGTAAACCAGTATAAAATTAAAGAAACGAAGGATGAAAGGATACAGATGATAACAGGTACTGGCGCAGCTACTTTGCCGACTTCTTCATCTTTTTGCATTATTTTCTTGATTCTCGCCTGCATGAAGCAAAGGTACATTGCAATGCAAGAGAAACAGTGGTGCTAACAATACAAGCCCAAGGCCTGAACATTTAAAGGTTGGCATGGTTACAATTACTTATGTGGAGAGTTCACCAAAGGTACTCAACTGTTCGTAGTAACTGCACAGCAGAGCAGGCAATGAGAAAGGCAGACAGATAACTTTGTGAAGACGTAATGTCTTCACGTGTCATGTTGATTTGTTGCCGCGTCCAGACAACAAAAATCGTTATGAAAGAAATCAACGCATGTATTATCAACACTCCCTGCCATAAATATTCCAGCTATAACAAAAAGCTTATTCAAACATTTAGTCTAGGCCTATATACACCCAAGACATCACTCCATGGCATTCTGTCCTTCACCGATAAAAAAAAGCAGGCGTCCAGACACGGCCCCAAGATACCAGAGCAAAACAAACGCCAACAACTGAAAGCGCACAGCAGCAGAAAAGAAAGTGGGTGCAAAATCTTATCTGTGCCTGCACAGGAGTACATTGCTACCTGTCAGTCCTGCAAACGTGGGGGTCTTTGCGAGAGATAACTATTTTCGTCTTCAGGTGTGAATTATGGTCGATCGTCTGCAAACGTGTCACATGTGCACAGCGTAACTATAAGCACTTAAGATTACATTCTGAGAAAGAAAGCCGAGTAATATGTTTTGTGCCAGTTTCAGTGATTAATCTTAATCACCATTTCACAAAATAATTATACTGCAGTCAGTCATGCTTCATTTTAACATGAAAATAATCCAATTGTGGGCTTCCGACTTGGATTCATTTGTATTCATTTCAAGCAAATAAAAACAATACTTGCGACATTTCTCTAGGAACACAGCACGTCAACCAAGCCGTCGAACATAGTAAGGGCTTTACCAGTTGTTGGCTGTGGTTACATCCAGCACATTATGGTTAAGTCAAGACAGCAATTATGATGAGATCCAACACAATCTATGTGAAGGGTTAAAATCATCCTACGCATGAGTCGCCCTCTTTTTTTAGCGACTATTCTAAGAAACTGGAGCAAACAGGTTGCATTCAAGTATAAGATTGTTGCATTTCGGGGAGATGAGGCAGTCCTGTACAATCAGATACATGCCATTACTGTGTCTACTTTCTTTTTTGCTGCAAGGGTCTTTTCCCGTTGGCGTCAGTTGCGGGCACGAACCTGTTGTGTCCGTGCTGGTGTGCTTTGTCAGGAATCCGTACGAACTATGGTCGTTTACAGTGCAAGAATAAATGGAAGCCCTGTCCACAGTGATCGCTGTCCCACCCAAAAATATGTGCGTAAATGCCCCATCCAATTGTTTATTCCCACGACATCAAGCACCTCTTACATATTTCAGGTAGGTGATTTTAGCATAAAGACATGCTAGTTTTGCTGGTTTTTGCTTGAGAACTTCAACTTTCTGCTAAATTTTGCTCTTGGACTTGGACACGACTGCTTAGCCAGACGTAATATTTTATGTGGGAACAACAAGCTTTTAGTTAGTTCTTAGTATGTGTATTATTTACATGAGCGGCCAGAAAGTACTTAAGGTGTGAATACAAACCATCTAGCACAACTCTCTTGACACAAATGAATCGCAGATGGCGCCACAGTTTCTGGGGGCGGAGCTTATACTCATGCTATGTTGTAACCTACTATAGTTGAAACTTTTTGTCATTCTTGCCTTTAAGTTGGCCGAGATGGGTTAGAACGAATGCTTAGCTATAATCTATTTCCTTTGCCAAACCTCAAACGCTTGCTATAAATCGGAGATGTTGCCAGTACAGGTGCAAACCTGCAAAATTTGAGCCAAACGTGCAACAAGATACGGTATTTTTGGACGCTCTTGCGAAACACAGACACCGAGACACACGTAAACCACAAACTAAACTGCACACACACTAAACCACAAACCAAACCCGCAAAAGCAAATGCTCTTTAATTCGATGCTAATCTAAAAAACAGCAGGGAGTGGAAGATGGAAGCTTGTGATGAAAAAATTCGGAAACAGGGATTGTGTGGCTCGAGCACACGCCGTGTTGATGGAGTTTTAGAACTCGATGGTGCGATACCACAAGTTGCAAGGTACATGCTCGCATGTACGCAGGGCACTCTTAGGTTTGTGGTTTATGTGTGCCTCGCTGTGTCCTTGTGTTTCAAGAGCTTTCAAGAATATATACTACTTTGGCTGGTGCAAGAAAGAGAACCTACACACACACACACAAAAAGCTTCATCCATAGGCACATGATGAAAATACCAAATGTAAGCCACCATCGAATAGCATGGTCCGTGCGCGGCACTCAATTACGCTCTAAGTAACCTTATTGATTATTTCCGGTTTCCTTCGATCTTTTCGGTTCGACAAACAAGCGTGATGAATAACTTCCTATTCACTGCAACGATTCGGCGGTGCGCACGCGAGCGCTAAACAAATCCGTACGCGTAGACATAAACAAAGAAAAAGGGCGGTAGCGTGGGCGCCAACAATATGACAAGGCGAGCGAAAAAAAAAAAAAAACGAGCGGAAAGTTGAATCGAGAAACAACGAGAAATGAAAATGTTTCTCGCGCAAAAGAAGGATTTTTTACGAGGGTGGTGGGGAGGACGTAAAAGCGCGTGAGAACGGTCAAAGAAAGAAAAAAAAAACAAATCGCGGACTTCGAGCGAAGACGCAGCCGGCGAAACATAAGCTTCGAGTGCGAGCACGTTGTTGGTTCACGACGATTGAGAAACAATCCGCACCGCACAGGCGGATCGCTTCTTTTCAAAGAGATCGCCGCGGAGTTTCTCGCTTATTCTTGTTCCGATTTCCGGGGACGTGGTAGTTCGGGGGGGGCCAGCTAGCTCGCAAGCCGACGCACACAACGTCGTGGGGGTCAGCGATTCCCTCGACGTCTTACGCGAGCCGTACAACCACCGTGGCCCCCTTTTCGAACGGGGGAGCAGACCGAATGCGGGGGTAATATACAGGAACGTACTAAGTTAGCGAAACGAGACAAAAGTGGAGCATGTCACAAAGGAAACGAGCTCTTCGTACCACCACGACATCACGCCAGTTTTACATATGATCGTTTTCGCTCCGCGGTCCCTACAACCATATTGCAGCAATTGCCGGGTGCACCGAAGGCGCGCTGGCTCTTTGTACCGACATCGAATCGCGGTTCCAAGGCGGCTCACGAGTTCACGGGGACGCACATGACGGACGAGGAGTAAACGAGGGGACATCTGCAGCGCTTCGAGGCGGGCCACCCGGCAATACTGCTTCGGGGCTCGTTTACATCGAGGCCGATAGCTGGGTCAACGTTAGGACCCATTCAATGCGCGCCTTCGAGAAAGCAATAAAAAAAAACGCGTCAGCGATTGTCAAATAAGAAAGCGCTGGCTTACGGGCGGGAACCTGGCGTTGTATTTCTTCTTTTTGTTGGCCATGCTTCACGACCGCGGATCTTCAGTACGGCATGTGACAAAAATTTTTCTTTTTCGAACTCCTTCCAAGACACTCGCTCTCGCTCGCACAAGCAAGGGGATTTTAATTCCAACTCAAAGCAAATTCGGCCGCACCGTCGTGTGTAAGCCTCAGTTTCGTATACTTGCTTGAGTGCGCAGCGCTTTATTTATAGTAGAATAACGACAAATTATTTTTGCACTAGTTGTTACAACAGTGTACCACTTAAACCAACGGGTTAGGTCATACTGTTTTTCCACCTGCTCGTTTTTTTAACGTAGTTTAGTGACTTCCGGTTCCGGTAACATTTCGCGCTACGAGGATTTGTTTTGTCAACAGGAGCGGCGTCGTGCCAAAAAGCGAAACCCACTGCTTCCACGCCAAACAACAAAAATAGCAGACGACACACGGTGGATGCGGGGGAGGTCACGTTTATTTTACGCACGCACGTAGTAAAGACGCAGAAGATGAATACACTGGCCTTTTCCGTCGAATTGATCGGAAAGGCTAGGTCACAAACACACAATAGGAATAAGTTACTGCATGGTGGAACTAGCTGCCGCGAATTAAGAAGGCACGTCCGAATATTGCGCAGGCCTTCGTAACGAATTTGATCACGGGTGCTACGACGAAGAGTTCGAAACACTAGCAAACTCGACGAAATCAATCAAACACGTCCGGGCTCAGCCTCTAACGTCCACCGACATCACACCCGTCAGCTTCTCGCTTTCGGCCCAAACCTTGCGCGCTAGGTCGTCGTCCAACGCTACGCTCTCCAATTTCTCGGGCCGGCAGTTGTAGTAAAACTTTCCCGAGTGCTGTTCGTACTCCTCGTTGACGGCACAGTCAACGATGCTTTGGCATCCTTGGTCCGGAGTTCGGACCGCGAACAGCGCAAAGGGCAGCAATAGAACCATCAAATACCAAGGTAGTCTGGTGTGGCGACCCAGGTTTGTGTAGACCATGCCTGGGCTCGCAGCGTACGCCTTCACACCCGATCCGCGGAGTCTTCGACTCAGCTCTCGCACGAAGAGCAGGTTGGCGAGCTTGCTGTTGGCGTAAGCGAGTCGTTTGTCGTAGTTGCTCGCGTCCATGAGCAGTTCGTTGGACTTGAGCTTGGCCCGCTTGTACAGGTTCGACGT